>NC_041369.1:14979911-15229911 GCF_900634415.1 Cottoperca gobio | reverse complement strand
AAACTGTACATACTGTATTGTAAATCACCTTCCCCCATTATCTTAATGACTTTGTTAATGACCAAGCACCTCGTTTCAGCTGATGCCGTTAATGAGCTTCGGCCACCAAAATAATATTCCTTGATACTACCCTTCAGGAAGTGGGTGTAGTCTGTCCCTCTTGACAAAGTGTGCTCAGTGAAAATGGTCCATTATCATGCCACGTTTTACTCCATCATCTCTGATATTCTTATATGGTCTCTGGGTTAAACAGTACGTCTTCCCATCCTTTTTACCCCATCCCTCGAGTAAAGTGTTCTTCAAAGGTATATATTTCATTGCAAGATGACAGCCATGACACCATAATTGACCTGAGAGCTTCCATCTTACTCTTTTGAAATTCTCCGTTGTAATGTGTGTCAACTAGATAAAATGATTCCCATCTCCACCTTTCTCTGGATTTCCATTTGCAAAGACGACTGACTGACTGACTGACTGACTGACTGACTGACTGACTGACTGACTGACTGGCGGAGAGGCTCCATTATCGTTCTGCGTGAATGTCTGTGATCGCAGGGGAAAGAAGGGAATGGATCCTTTGTTTGAAACAGGTGCTCACATTTAAGTCCTATACATTAGTCGAGCATACGGAGCTTTTAGATGGGCTGAATAGTTTGCGATAATGTTAAGGTTTTGATTCTTTGGGAATAATGCTTTGCTCTGCTTGACAAACCGCCTTGTCTGTCTGTCAATGTGTCATGGTTTCATGGAGGCAAAATTGGTTTTAGGCTTTCATTAAATTTGCTAATGACCTCCATAATGTTCATATTACTAAACTGAAAATCATCAAGAGTGGGAATGTAATGCACATTTTAACCTTTGAGTGCTGCCAATCCTGCAGCACGTGCCATTAAGAAATGCAATTTTCTTTGGTCTGTACTACACATGTATACGCAGAGTAGAATGCATTTTGCTCTGATAATTAGATCTCAAAATAATATATGTACAGAACAAGGTGTTTTCATATTGTATATATCGGGTTTCAAGCTCATTTAAGTTATTGTTCCCACATTCATCCTGAAAATAAATGCTAGATTGTCCCCTTTACCATCTATTTATAATTCCTTCATGTTTTTTTTATTGCTCTTGTGTGTCTATCACATTTATCATGTCACTTAAATCCACCATCAAATAGAAAGACCCTGAAAACATTTTCTTTCCAGTAAAAATACGAGCACCTCTTCCTTCTTGTTCCTTTTCTATTCTTTTTGCTTCCTTTTCACATGTGGCTATAAAAAGACATGCTGTGTTTTTGTATGTCATGTCATATTATTAAGTTTCACACTTGCTCCGTGAACCTGAGACATATTTTGTGCGCTCCCCCTGGCTAATTGGGAGATTGTTAGGACTGTCTCTATCCAGAGCATGATGCCCCCAAATGTGTCAATGTGCTCCTATGCTGCTGCTAGACTACATGTCTTCTAATCAGTATGGGGCATGTATTTCAGAACAGTTTGTTATTGGATTAATTAACACTGTATTGACAAACTGTGATAGTGTTGTGTGATCTTTGCATACACTCACAGTATGTAGGGACTTGTCTTGGGAACCAAAGGGATGGCGGTTCAAATCCCCGCACGAACAAAGTATGAACTGGTACGTTGAGAGGTCCCAGCTCACTGTCACTGACCCCCACACTGATAATATAATAGCTGCCCACTGCTCTTACTAGGATGGGTTAAATGCCACTGTGTGAGCTGTGCTGTGTACATATAGGAACATTAAAATAGGATTCAATTTCCATTCCAGATAACACTTAAAGTGGTATCTCTTTACTCGAAAAGGGTCTTTGAGGAACATTTTATTAGAGCAGTGTACTATGTGTTGAACAAATGTGACCCAGCTGTTTATTTTGCCTTTGTCCAAGCTTACAAAGTAGAGGGAGGCTTTATGTGCCTGAGTAAAAAGGTTTCAAGCAACACTTTTTGGGGGTAAAGCTGGGAGGCTAAAACAAGCTTTAAAGAGGGACCAGTCCCACTCAGGTTCACTGGTAAGCCTGTTGGACATCTGGCTTTGTTCCTCTTATAGGCTTCTTATCAGTGGCCTGATGCGGTTGTCCCCTCGCATGTTCCTCTTGTATCTCAGCTGGGCCAATTCGTTGGCCTAAGTGCTCAAATTGAGCCATTTTGTCTCACTTTGAAACAAACTAGGACCTATTATGCGTGTGTTTTTTTATTTTTTTTATTCATACCCCTCCTCCTTGTCTTCCTTCCACGTTGGCCTTGGTCTATGTAGTTTGTCAGTCCCCCCTGCCTTTCTCTGCTCTTAAGTTTGAAGCGCTAGCCTTGTGAGGGGTCAGTGTTTCCACTCCAGCAGTGTCAACTTCAATCTGGGGCGATTTGGTGTGAAATGTGTGCCATGGTGTGGGGGCTTGCAGGTCAAAGCCCCAGTAATTGATGTTGCTTATTCATCTGCTTTCCCTTGTCTACTCTCACCGCAGCACAGCAGCCGTTTTTGTTTGTCTAAATTGTTTGAAGATTTACTGTAGGTCTTAGGGCCCTGAGAAGCATCCCCCTGCTGCACTTTGTCTGTGTTCCTACCTAGCAGGGGGTTCAGCACTGGGGACACACAATGGTGTCTGCACAAAAGAGGCTTTCCCCAACACAAGGCCTGGAGGACACCTCATAGCATGATACTGAGCACTAGGGGACACACAATGGCGGAGGCACAAAGGAGGCTTCTCTTAAGACAGGACTCGGAGGACATCTAGCATGACAAGCAGGGCAGCTCTCACTGTAATTAGCCATGGAGCCAGCCTGACCAATGGCCCTATGAGATCAATGAACTATCAGTAAACAGTATTATCAAAAAAAACAGAAAGGCAGGGAAGAAGGCTATTGGCAACATACTTGTCCTGTGATGCAGCACACCAAGTGAAAGTGATTAGTAGAATGCACAGCCCTACTTAGTAAAGACAGCCATGTTTGAAAAGCAATATCCCTCTCTCCGCTGAGCTCTTTAGGTCTGCTGATCTCTCTTCCGCTCTGTTCCTTCTGAGGAACGCTGCCTGCTAGCTGAAGCGCAGGATGAAATGCTGGATCTGTTTAAGCACAAAGAGGAACGTAATGATGGAGCCACGTTTAATCTGGCCCTTTAGCATGTCAGGCAGCTGCATGGGTGGTATGTCCTCCAGGGCCTTTGAAGAGGGCCGATTTAGTGAAGAGATTTGGATCATTACACAATAAAGAACACTTCATAAGTACTGAAGTGAGTTGGAGAAATGACGGTTAATGATGTTGACAGCAATTCACCTCCGCTGAATTACAGAAAGATTTGACTCAACTTGCCTTCTTTAATGAGCCTCACTCTGTAAAGGTAATGGGCCAGCGGTAAGACATGGAGAGAGGCGGGGAGGGGAGAAAGTGAGAGAGAGTGTGAGGGATTTATTCTTTCTTTTTTTCTCAGGTAGCTGCACTGCTGCCTGTGGTTTACACTGGGCTGATAGACTATCACATACCTCCCTTTAAGCTGTCATGTCAGGAGAGACTGCCTATGAAACAAGGTTGTCTGATCTCTATTCTTAAAGATGCGTTTTTGAGTTTTGTGCATATGGATCACTAGATCTTGTGTTATAGCTTTTTTTTTCGATCTTCATAGACTGTTAAAATAAACACCCTACTTGCTTTTGCAATATGATGGATGTATACTATATATAAATAACTTTTGGAAAGTGCGTACCTTGCGTTCAAATAATCTGCAATTGTACTTTTCCACACTGCAGTGTGTCACAATGTAAAGGGTGATTTCCCAATAAGTGTCAATCATTTACTATTATTTACTTCTAAATTCGTCTTCTTAATTTTATTTTCTCTGCTTGGATCAAATAAGCCTATTTACACACTTCTGGAGCGAGGACAGCCTACAGCTCGTTTGCTGTTTCTAATCATGCATGTTTATGTGCAAGTTTGTGACAAAAAGCTTAACTGACAGCGCGACTGTTGATTTGCAGTTCTATTTTTTTCCACATCTGACTGTCATCCCATCAAAGTAGCATATCTGTCGCTGTCTTTGAGTGTCTCACGCTGCATGATAAATATGTACATCCAAACTGGGATTCACTGCCAATTATGCATTGACAGAGATGTCACAGAGAATGTAACATTTAGATTAAAATGATGGCATTCAATATCAAACTGCCTTGTGACATGTTCTATTATCTCCTTCCCGAGGTGTAAGACAAGGCGAAAACAACAACAATGAACGAAGGAACTATCCCAAAGGTCAAATCAATAACTTGGTTGTTTGAGTGTTTTTCTTTTGTGTTTGTCACACCTACATGTCAATCATTAAGACTATTAATAGGCTTGTTAGAGCCAAAACATACTCCTCCATTGTCATCTTGGAAAATCTCAACATACTTATTACTTTCTCCAAAGATAGAAGGCCTTGAAAACCTTCCAGCTTCTAGTAAACAGAGTTACAAGCTGCACTGAAAACATACATGATAGGTCAATGTCGAATATACTGTTACTACAGTTATATTGATTTCTCTATGATGGTTGTACATGAGCGATATCATCGTATTATGTTTTTTACATGGAAGATCAGCGAGCTCTAAATCACACGAAGGAAAAAAAATACAAGGCTTGATATTTTAATTGGCAGGAATACTTGTCTAATTATCGCTTTTCTCTTTGCTCTCCATGCTGAGATTATGTAATTATCTTTCTGAAACATTGTGGAATGATAATGCCTTGTGTGTGTCATTTCTGAGACGTCTCTGCACCTGACACTCAGCAAGCCACTTAATAATATGCTAGAAAGGCAGCTAATTATATCATAATAATGGCTTGATGAAAGCAAAAAGGATGGCCGGTGACGGAATGATAGCACTGTTAGACTGCTCAAGTTAAATCTTTGTCTCAAATTATTGTAATCACACTAAACAGGAAGTTCTTTAATTACTAATGTGTTTATTCATTATGCCAAAAGAATGTGGAGTCTTTGCATTTGTTATCATTATGCAAATTGCGGTTCATACTAAATGATATGTTTCTCTGCAATGATATTTTCAGCAAATTGAATCCCTTATCAAGTTAATTACTCCATGCTTACAAGCCCCCCCAAGCTCGGGTATCCCAATTAAAGACTACACCTGTTCTATTTGTGGGATTTGTATTTGTTACACATGTCATTACACGTTCTCCTGCAGAGCACAGGTTTGTCAGGGGGGAAGAACCAGCAGTTAGACCCCTTACTGGGCTTCATCCTGTGTCTACAAACGTTCTAGGCTGACTGGTGTGTCGTCTAGTTATGGGATCCTTTGCAGAAAAGAGGCAGGAACACAGCTGACACACGCATCCGCAGGACCTGCGGAGGGGGTAGATGGGTGATCTGACTGAGGGCGCGCCAGAGCAGCAGCAGCAGCAGCATCAACAGCAGCCATAGACTGCTTTCGAAACTTTTTAATTAGCACTAATTACCTTTGCAGGAAAATGTTGAGGCTTGAAAGGATTTGTGTCAGCAAGTGGGAGATCAAAGATTGTGGTGCTGTGCATTTTAATCTGAACACTGAGGGGTAATAGGGAGCTGTTTGTGTGTTAGAGAGCGGGAAGGAGGGAGAGAGGAGGAAAGGAAGCATCCCAGGTGGTACTTGAGAAGTCTACCTCTAGTGATGCTGTCTACCAATCACACCACAGGTCCCGTCACATTATAAAATCTTCCACTAATATAAAGAAATTAACTTTTTTTATTGTTTAATTGAATCATCGCTTTCATTCACTTTGTTCATTTTCTCTTTTTATCTGTGTGCATGCATTCCTCAGTGTCAGTATGTGCACACGCCTGTGATTTTGTGTGCGCCGCTTCATCAGACTGACAGGCATTTCATAGAGGTGGTTTTTAATGCATGCCTGGACATCACTGTGGCAGGGTCATCCATCAGACTTCAAGACAACATCGATCATTTGCCATGAAGAGAGCGCGGGGTAGTGATTATTTGCTATTAGGTGGATGCTGAGGCATACAAATGGCTGGCAGTTGACAGTTGAACTCACTCAAACGTAATGCGGGATGGCTCCCCCTCTCAGGGAAATGTTGACAAGCACTGAGCCTGAACACTGTAATGACAGCGCGTACAGGCAGACAGGGCACTGAGGGATTCTTCCTCACAGATCGCAGCATCTATTATTTAATGCTTCCTTTATTTTATTGCGAGAGTACATGAGTTCATATCCAGTTACATATTCTGTATACATATACTATATATTTGTGCATTATTTTATTCATGAATAACTCATTGTTTTATGTGACGTATACTCATAGCGATAGGCCTCGGCTGATTGACCCTGTCACTGTAATGTTATAGTATTATATACTTAAAGATGTGTGATGCTGTGTAGCATGCATGAGAGCTTGTGTGTGTGTGTGTGTGTGTGTGTGTGTGTGTGTGTGTGTGTGTGTGTGTGTGTGTGTGTGTGTGTGTGTGTGTGTGTGTGTGTGTGTGTGTGTGTGTGTGTGTGTGCTTGTTTGTGCCGCATTGATGTCCTCACTGACTGAGATGCCATCAGTGAATTGATTTCCAGCTCCGGCTCACTGAGAGAGGAGGGTGTTTGTCATGCGGGTAGACAACTAATCTTTCAATACAAACATTCTCAAGACGCATGGCCATACTTTGAGTACAGTCCAGACACTATGAGAAGGGAAGTGTTGTATAGGCTCTGAAGGAGCTCGGCTTCACTAGCCCTGCCTCCCTTGTCCGATGATGTATTTCACAGTGTACAATTTAGTGTTGTACACGGGAAGCAGCTGTCATTCTGTCTGGCCATGTGACAAACCTCACTTGCTGAAACTTTAAAAGAGACGTCCACCTTTCTGCAGTTGTCTCTCCATTTCTTTCTTCACTGGGAAACGAGCAACTCTCTCTCTCTCTTACCTCTCAATCGGGTCATTGTTGGAGCTTAGACTTCATTCCGGGCCAAACCGGGGTCAAGCAAGGCTTATGAGGTTGGACCTGACAGAAATGTCTGTCAAGTCCTTATCACTTGGCCAGGGTTGATCCAGGGTGATTAATCACACAGGGTTTGGAGATGCAAGGGGAAGCATGAAGCCAGTTGATGCTGACCTCAGTACAGTGGCTTTGATTTTGTCTAGCCCTGGATCTTTGTGTGCGTGTGCGTGTGTGTGCATGTGCGTGTGTGCGAATTGACAGGATCAGTCCCTGTCTGATTCACAGTGCTCTCAGCCCCTCTGCCAGCGCTAATGACATTGAGAGAGAATATTAACCTCACACACTCAGCAGGACATATCCACAGGGGTAGTCTATAACTCAGACACTGCAGGATCCACAGTGGCATTATCATTCAAACACACCGAAGCTAGCTTTAAACGTTCGACAGACGCACCATGGTGTAGACATTTTCAACAATTTAATCTGCACTTCTCACATAATAACTTCATATAGCATGAAGTAATGAGCAGTGATATTGAACTTCTTCATCAACAAAGAACTTTGCTAATTATATTTCACAGATTTCTTCTTGCTTGGATTTGTTTATGTTTCTCTAAAAAGATATTTTTGTTTTGCAAATGATGTAACCCTGTGTAAAGTTCAATCTGACATGCCACCTCCAATTGACAGCTTTGTAGCTAGTGATGCTTTTACACATTGGCTATCAGGAGCACACATAGCGCAATATTCAGAACAGATTAAGAGTGAACCCACATAAAGAAGAGATTTGCTGGCGGCGGCAAACGTACTCTAATGATTTGCATTGCCATTAATAGTAATTTGAAGCTGCCTAGGAGGAGACGTGTAATCCCCTTCCCATGTGTGAATTGACATGCATTCAGGGAAGGCTATGTGTGTCCCTGGACGTGTGATCTTTAAATGACTGCCACCTGAGGCCTGGCAATACAGAGAGAGGAGTGTCCACATTGAGCAGTGACTGTCTACATGTGAGGGAGATAGGGGTGAGAACGGGAGAGCTGTGGGGGAGATGGAGACATATAATGACAGTCTAATTCACCATCGCCATCAGAGATGCATATACAGAGGCGTGTATAGACCATAAACTGTAGCTGGAGGGAAGAGTGCTGGAACAGAACTGATCAGGGCTGTGTGGAGGTGGTAGGAGGGATGTCGGGGGCTTGATGGGTTGCAGGGCATTAATTTGCTTTACAGATAATGTCATCTTATTCACAACGAGCTAATCCTGATAGTGTTTTGATGCTGTATTTTGCTATTTTTTTATGTTTATTTGTGTTTTTGTTGTTGGTCCTAGTGATTAAATGCAGCTGTGTTGATCTAATGGAGACTTAGTGTATTAATAGGTAATATTTCAAAGTCACAAAGCTAAATAACTGCTAAAATCAATACAATTAACATTGTATTTTATACAAAACAAGAAAAGTATTTAATGATAGGTTAAATACACTTCTTCCCACTGCATTTTATTTTAAAGGAATTTCTTTAAAGATGGTCAGTAAACAGGACATACATACATATGCCCTTTGATGCAGTTGTATAATGGTATTTAGACTTGATTCTTGAAATATATTCTTAAAGTATACTATATTTATATTGGAAATATTTACTTTGATTGAAGACCGCATAATTTGGGAATATGGCCAACTGAATTACTGATTAAGATTGACATCTTGCATTGTACAGAGTGGCAAGAACCATCAGAATATTTCTGACTATTTCAGGCTGAATGGCTCTCCAGCCTCCCACCTCCCTCTCTAACCAGCCCTCCTCCATTCACCTTTCTTATTAAGTTTATTAAAGCCAGTCCAGATACTTCGTTTCCCAGGTCCAGTTCCTTTTCCCATTCATTACAGTACCTTATCGTGGCAGGCAATCTGAAGTGTGCTCTGAATAGTCCATTATGCACATATGAAGGCCATCATGGCCCCAGTATTGGTCAATTCATCAAACATTTATCTGTTGCCTTCTGAAAAGGACGTCATTATGCCTGTCACTCTGCAGCTCTGGCCCTCCGTTTAGAATAACAGTGCATTGCTTTTCTACACCAATGCGACCCTTGAGAGAACATCAGTCCTTTAACCATTGACTGCAGCTGCATGTGCTCTCCAGCGTTTCAAAGAGTTTGTGTGTTTCTCTTTTAAATGCATTGGACTCAGTAACTTTTTCAGTATTGTAGTGCTAGCTGCAGGGAAGTTGCGTCCGTGATCTCTATCGCCATTTCAGTAAAGGGGAAGGCTTTGAAGTTGTTTTACATTATAACTCTTTAATATACAGCTTGGACAAACTCCACATATCACCTATCTTCATCAGAGTAAAAATGTCCAACTATAATTCATTTAGGCAACAGTTTTAAAAGCAGCAGACGTACGAAGGAAGACAGTGTGACACGTGTAAAAGAGCCAAGGCTGCCGTTCTCCATTTTTCATCTGCTGCCTGAGGATATATGACATGACACTCGCGCACACCATTGGCAGGAGTGACTGACATTTCAGCCAATAATGGTCGAGAGTTTTCTTCCCTCTGTTGTCAGCAGTGGTTCATCAATCACTATGTCTGCATTAGTGTATTGATCTGGCAGGGCTGCTCTCTGGGTCAGTGTCTCCTCTCCAGTGTCCTTGTCTGGTGTCTCACATCCTCCCCGGCTTCCCGTGCGGAGTTTCTGCTCCGGCTAAATATTGGTGTATGTACTCTGTGTGCTCAGTAGACAGGAACTTAGCAGATAATGGAGATTTCAACACATACATGCACTACTTATGTAAGCTCAAAAGCACACATGCTGATGCACATGGGGCCGTATGATGTATGATGGTGAGCTTACACAGGCTAAGTGGTAGTCAAACCGTAAAGACAGCCTGTGTGAAGTATTAGCTCTGACAATGAGGCTGATCATAATTATCTTAACAAGGAGAGGATTCATCGTCTCACCTCGTTAAAGCTACCGCCTGTCTCTGTCTCCCTCTCTTGCTAGTTAGAGGTTTAAGAAAACGCATTTGATCACATGTTACTCGAGAAAGAATAATTTTTTTAATTTGTACAATAAGGCGATGCAACATGATGTGAGGGTTAATTATTTTTCATATAGAATTTGTAGGATTCTGTGAGTTCTCCATTGTTTTTAGTTAAAAAGAGTGTGCTTATTTGTTCATAGCTAATGATGTATATCTACCCGTTTCATCTGTGGAAATCACATTAGCAGATGTATGAAACAAGCCAAATGGCAGTAGCAGTATTTACCATTGCAGTGGAACTAAAGATACATTACTGAATATTTTCACAGAACATTTTCTGAGGTGAATTACAAAAAAATAATTCATTAGAAGAAAAAGAATTAAGTTATATTTCCTGGAAAAATCTGTGTGTTTTGACTGTTTGACATAACCTCTACAGCATTGGGACTCAAGTCAATTATGCCCATTAGTTTAAAGCTCCCTTTTTTTTTTCTTTTTTTTTTAGAAGTGAAGTACTTTTACTGCAGTGCTTAAACTTTGTTAGTTTTCCAAGCCTACACATTAAAACAAGAAAGCTTATAAAAAGTAATGAAACCAGCGATGGAAATCTGCAGTGGGAGCACAGGAAGCTGGAGAATATTAGAAGTTCAATCCCTGCACTGTAGTTAATGCTGGATGGGAATCAGTGGCTCTCCCCTGGCTGTGAATTTAACTGATTAAATCAGCCAGTGCACGCAGCAGTGGTGACATGAAAACAACAATTAATAAGGCTCCCTCCTGTGCCATGCGGCTCCCTTTAACCGAGCAGCTAATAACATAACCCACAGGACTGCAGCCCTTCACGCACACACACACACACACACACACACACACACACACACACACACACACACACACGCACACGCACAGGTGGCAATAGTTAGTTAGCAACCTGTGTTCACAGAAAAGGTAATAATGTTTATCCAATATGGTTTGTGTCCAACTACACATTCACAAAGATTATACTCGCAGATTAATTGCATGTTGTACCAAATTCCCTGCCAATACAAAGGCAAACACTGTGCTGTGAAATATAAAGTTTGTTTTCTAATAGCTAGTTTGGACCAACAGCCCTGTCAAAAAAAAAAAAAAAAGGAAGTATAAGTATGGTAGCATAATACAATACTTCCATTTATAGATTGTTCATGATTTTAGCTAGAAATTCTGTTAAAATCCAAGACAAACGACAGTAAATTATAATTATTAATTATAATTATAATGAACATTATAATGTTTGCCGTATCTTTAGATTTAAGTGTAGCTTCCTAGCTTAATGGGCCTTTTTGCTTTCATAAATGAGAAGCACCATGGGGGGAAAAAAACAAGCAAACAGAGTAGGATTTCATAAAACTGGCACATCTCTCTATTCATCCATCTTGCCAGTGCATTAATCAGACCTGATAAGAGGTTGTCAGCTAGCGGCTTTGCCAGCACCCTGGCTAGGTGCTGTCAGCTGTTGTTGTGGGTCTCAAGTGTGCGTGTTTGCAAAATGTTGATGTCTTTTGAAATGAGGCAGCTCAGTCCGCCTCGCTCACAAGTCCACAATGAATTGCTTATTTGTTGTTTTCCAACCGAGAAAAATAGTTGCAACATTTTTGCTTTGTAGTTCAGAGTTGCTGCCAGTGTGTCCACTCCGTGCATCTATTTGTATTTTTTTTGGCCACGGTCGGCGTCTAGGTGAAGCGCAAGCCAGAAAAAGCTCACAAAATAGCAGATGGAGCATGACAACAGTTGGTATAGATAGCTGGAAATGTGCAATAAACAACTACTCACTGTACTCACAAGTCCACATCTTAATAGATCCAGGTGTATTTTTGTGCACACACATTATATTTTTAAGAACTCATCATCTTCTTCCTTTGTCAGTATTCACATTCACATTTCCACAATTCCCTAATGAAGGTGACTGTACATTATGCTGTGTCCCCACGCAGTTTACTGCTCCTTGCCATCCATTTGCAGAGTTGTTATATTTAGCTCTAAGTTGATATGTATTATGGCAGCCATTAACACTAGGCAGATCCAGAGAGGAGTTATAGTTCTGTTAAAACCTCACTGTACCTTGAGTTTGTCATGTTGCAATGTGCCGCTGTTCACTGGAATTTATATTTATGTAACCTAATGTCAAAGGTCATCCGTCTGCTTTTACAACTAGAAACATACTGTACTATACATATCATTTAGAAAATGTAGAGCTTGGAGTAAATAATAAATATATTTAAATATATTTAGTCATTAAAAATACTACGTTACATTAAAGATCCCTGTTTTGTGAACTGTGATGAATATTTCTTGACATGTATACAGTCAGTATGTGTCAAGTTCTGGCAGATTTAAATGTCAATGAAGTCACCCAGGACACTTTAACGTGGCATGTTGACAGTGTGAAGGATTAGACAACACACACATTGCCTTTGTGCACCTTCCATGACTTGAACTTTGCAGGGCCCTAACATCACTCCTAACACCACACCTCTATCATTTTTATGACTTTGTGAATGTGTATGCGTGTGAAGGGAGAGAGTTGAGATGACCCTTTACTCTTTGCAATTTGTCATGAAAAGGAGCGGAAAGGCAGAATTCTTCCTTCCATCCTTTGATCTTAAAACCCAACACTAACCCCCATCGCGGTAAAGCTGCGAAAAAGTTTCCCCTTCCCTTCCATCTGTGATTGCGAGTGTATTCCGGTTCCTCTGTGAAAATGATGGATGACAAGTTAAATTTGTGTCTGGGGAGTGAAGGTGAACTGTGACAGAGTGATTTGTCTTGGGAATGGAGGGTTAGGGTCAGGCGAAACTGGGCGCCTCAAGGCACAAGACATTGACAAATTCATCCTGCCCGCCGCATTTCTGAAGCCTTTTGTTTTGAATCCTGGCTACTCACAAGTGACCCCCATCCCTCATCCTGCCAGCCGCTGAAGGATGCCTCACCATGCCAGGGGAGCTCAGCACCACTAATTCTTGTCATTCACTTCCCTGACAGGCTCAGACCCATACTCTCCCGGCGTATGAAAGAGGGAGGCTGAAATATTTATTTCTGCACAATAACGGCTCACCAGATTTAGAGCCATAACAGTTTTCCTGTTGCCTTATCATTGCAGGTCACTGACGGGCCTCAAAATGTTCACTGAGCTGGAAGAGCTGATCGTTGACAACAATCTGCTTGGAAATGACCTCCTGTTGCCCAGGTTACCCAGCCTGCACACCCTGACACTCAATAAGAACCAAATATCCTTTCAAACTAATCCCTTAGTTAATTTCTCACTTTGATTTGCAGCTGACTATGCAGACATGTATCACAGGCATCAGTATCGCAATCAATAGTGTGTTTTGTTTACGTTCACATGTCGATACAGCCTGCCTTTGTCTCAGAGAACCCGTGTTTCATGTTGTGCTTTTTGCAGGGAGCACAGTGTGTTGCAAAGGAGAGCAGAGGAACGTGGCTGTCACAGAGCTCCACACAGAACTAGTTTTTGAACCACAGGGACCTCTAGTGGAATCAGATTTTATGTTTTAATTTGAAAGAAGATAAAAGTGTTGGATTAAAACTACATCCAAGATGAGACTTAATGTTTGATGTGTTTGCTGTTTTTATATAAAATGATAGAGAACTAAATCAGGATTTCTTTTTTAGATTTGCATCAGTTGCTTTATGCTTTATTATCCTGCTTTACCTCGCTGAAATACAATGAATCAGTTATTTAATTTGTCACTAAACGCACTAGAACATGCTCACTTTTAGCGCGTTGATTATAGCGGTGCTGTGTGTTCTACTTGCCACCCAAAGTAAACACGGTAAAAACCTGAGCTCCGCACAGCCGCCCAGAAATTCAAGACATAGACACATTGCGAGGCTGTTTATGATCAGTCAAAAATGTGTGAACTCCCCCTCTAAGCTTCAGAACAGGTTTAGCAATGTGTCCTGTTTTCCTCTGGTTATGCAGATCCTACTGGGTAACGATGTTCACTCTCTCGCACATTCACACACGCACACTTCCAGAGTCAACATTAAAACTGGGGCTCCTTGAAGTGTGCGTCTGGGACTGTGTGCTGAGTTTGGTTGTGAAGTGGTCGGCACATGCTAATAGGCCAATTATGTACATCCTGTCGTGGCACAGTGCCATTTTAAAGCTCGAGCACTGCATTAGTGCAGTTGTATTTTGACACTTTGGGGCTCAATTTTCCAAGTGAATGTATTAGTGATGAATGTGCCTGCTTAGGGGCTGTTTGTTTTTTCCACGTTTCGCAAAAGTTTTTCCACAGCACGGCTCTGGGAAGCACGGACTGTTTGAACCACAGGGCATCCATCATTTTGTCACTGTTCTGCACCCGGCCACCTAGGAAATGAAAGAGATCGAGAGAAAGGGAGAGAGAGCGGCAGCCAAATTGTGTCACTACTATATGCCAAAGCCTGCACCTTAAATTGCCCCTCTGTCTGCCCAGTTTCACAAAGCCAGTGACTAGCCCCTTTGAGCACCTCGGTAAATTTGACAGTGACGTGTTTTCGTGCAGACAGGCCCGGGAGGGGCTGTGCGGGCAGTAAATGCTAATGTAATTAACAGCGCTAGGTCCTTGACATCCGCCCTTTGACACCTGACTGATATCGAGGCCCTGCTGGAACACTTGGCTGATGTGACCCCGTCACTGGAGTACCTAAGCCTGCTGGGAAATGAGGCCTGCCCCAACCAGCTGGTGAGCCCGGATAAGGACGAGGACGACTACCAGAGATACAGGTCAGTTATTATATGTATTGTGATGATGTCGCACATAAATAAGGAAAAGATATTACTCTGACCCGTTTACATAGATGGATAGATAATGTTCTGTGTCTGTGTGTTTTTATTTTCAGTCAGACAGTTTTGATGCTAAGCTATTCAGAGTGATAGCTTTTTGTAAGTAATGGATTTGGAGATGTTCCTTTTTTTTAACATCCAGCCCCTTACATTTCACAAGCAGACTGTGGATTCAACCACATCACTCTAAAAGCTTTGTCAACTGGCCCCTCTACACTGCAGTTTGCAAAATGGATTTCATGTGTGACTAGTCACCACCACAAATGAGTGTTTACTACCCTGCCTTACCAGAGCAGATGATGCATTAAACATCAAGCTAGGCCTTAAGCCATGCAATATGACCACCATTTGTCAGGGTCCTTTACATGAAATGCGATAAAAGGCGAAAAGCATACTCTCTTTTGTCTGTTTCAGCCCTAAGTGCTTGTTTCTGACTCTGCGTTGCTTATTAATCATT
Organism: Cottoperca gobio; assembly: GCF_900634415.1. Taxonomy (NCBI): domain Eukaryota; kingdom Metazoa; phylum Chordata; class Actinopteri; order Perciformes; family Bovichtidae; genus Cottoperca; species Cottoperca gobio. The sequence goes on along the minus strand of NC_041369.1, from coordinate 15,214,708 downwards.
TACCACCCATGCCTTTCTTGAATAATCTTTCTTCTCTCTTTTTGTCTCCCTTCCCCCCTCCAGCCCCCTCTCTCACTTTCCCTCCCCTTCTCCCCCTTTCCCCTCTCCTCGCATGCTTATCTTGCTGGTGAGGAAAGCTGTTCTGTTTTGACTGACAACGTCTAGGGTCCTGTAATGTAATATTCATAATGTGTCACATAGTAAAACATCAATTTGAGCGTGATGCAGATTTCATGTCTGACAAGGTTAGGCTGTATGCAGGTCGTGACAGCACTGGCCTTGGGCAATAAATACCCAGCGCAATGCCTCTGGAGCTCTTGGTCTCTCAAGTGAAACACCCTGGTGCGTTGCATCGGTGCCCCAATTAGAGCAATGACATAGAAACATAGAATTCATTCACACAGTATTGTGTAGTCTGTGTGGAGGTTAAATGTTGTCCTGTTCTTAGTCGACCAATGCGTATGCTCAGTGGCCATTGGTAGTACTACAATAACACAAGAGTTCAAGGCTGTTCTATTATATGTTAACAGTGGTTACTGATCATGCGGCATTGTTGGCTTATAGGGCTCCTCAGAAAACGCTCATCTCATTATCTCTGATTCTGTGATGTATAAAGATTAACATATTTTTATGTGACACTTTAACCTCTTATCGTGAGGAAAGTTATCAGTTTGTCCGATCTCCCTTCGTGGCAGATCAAAGAGCTTGTGCCTGAGGTTCCTCAACCAGCAGCTGTACTTTGTGTTCACTCGACCTTTTTTTCTAAATGCCATGAATGCAGCTGAATAATAATTACCCACTATGTCTATAAATATACATCTTGCGTAGATGTAATACTAAGTGTAATGATTGTTTGAAAACACTCAGAGGTCCCATAGTTTCCTAATGTCTTCAATTCCTGTTAACTATTAGTTTAATCTTTACCAGAATAACCACTTTTCCTCAGTGCAGAGCAGGTCAGCTGAACAACACAATGTTAAATGTGTCCGTCTTTGTAGTTATTATTTACCGGCAAAGTACAGAACAATTCAAAAATGGAGAATAAAGTTTCCAACTAATATTTAATATTTATTTGAGTTTAAATGTATTTCGGTGAGTTTTGACAGTCATGGTTTAAGGAACTATGACTACAATATAATACTCAAATAAACACATTAAAATTATAATTCTCAAAGAAATAATTGTCTTTATTTTCCATACATTTAAGGAAAGTATAATTTAGTAGCATAATCTAGTTTACTCTACAAAAAAACACTTCCCAGGACATCAAATATCTTATTATTGTCATACCATGTTTGGTATTGCTAAATAGTATGTATAGTAACGTGTATGAGTCTGAGTTTTTTTTTTCCAGTCAGCTCTCCTCCCCCCTACCCCCCTGTGCTCCCTTATCCTCCCTCTTTGGTTGGGTTGAATCATTAATATCCCTACTGGCTGACAGAGCCTTGTCATCTGCTCTGACCCTGTGATGGTAGGTTACCTATGGAGAATAACCTCCCTGCATGTCTCCCAAGGGCATCTTCACATTTCATCATGGAAATGCGCTGAACAAAGTCATTTTGCAGCGAGGGAGACACTGGATGGGATTGGGGCCTCTTGTATTTGAGTGCTGGGGCTCTCATTGGTAAAGGAGCTCTTATTAAAGGGTTAGGAGCAGGTCATTTTACCCTATAATAATGTTCCTATAAGATTACATTTTGGGCCATGTGATAAGTTTAGTGTTTTAATCATTTTTTCTTCCACTCTTTCAAATTATATCAGATGTTTTTCTTCCTTAAATTTGCACGGAGATATGTTCTGTTCCGTGTTAGTCTAAACGTTCTCCCTGCATCCCCTCCTTATAATCCTCAGGTGTTGAAAACTTGACACAGGCTTTGTCATCTCCCCTCATCGCCATCGCCATCATCAATTTGTCACAGCTCTTTGCGCACAGGTCTTGTCTGTGCCCATATCCCCCGTCCTTTCTCACCCTCCACTTAGGTGCTGCATGCATGTCCTTTTTGGCTACCAGCTCAGCCCTGACATACTGGTTCCTCTATCCCTGCCTGCCTGTGAAAGGATCTGTTGTCATCTATGTATTCCAACCATTATCTTTTGACGTTTCTCTCCCTCCCAATGAAAGACAGAGTGTGTCTGAAAGCTTAGAGAGATATCTGTGATGCTGCCAGAATGACAGCTCTGGCAGACGGGTTGTATCTCCTTTCGTGCTATTTATATGTCGTACTTATTCTTATCAGCTTTGAAGGTTATTACATACAAGAAAATATCACCATTAAATCTGCACCACCATTAAGTCTCAGTAAACACGACTTCTTTTCAAGTTTTGTTGATGCGTGCATTTACATATTAGAATGTGTGTCAGTTTGATTAGAGTGTCACGGTTTACACACTTCCTTTCGATGCTCTGTTTGTCTCTTTGTCAAGAGCTGGCCTACAAGGAGACCTTTATGACTGTGTACGGTTCACTTTTAAGTTGAATTGTTGTTTTCTCACAGGTACTTTGTTCTGCACAAGTTGCCCCATCTGAAGTTTCTGGACACCAGGAAAGTAACCTTAAAAGAAGTGATGGAGGCGCAGGCAAGAGGAGCGTTCATGAAAGTTGTCAAACCCAAGTTGGAAGCTGTAAGTTAAGCTCTGTTTTGCTTTTGTGTGTAAATAGTCCTTCCTTTCTTTTCCTTTATCCTTCATTTTTTTTCCCCCTGTGCCTGCTTGACTGTCAGTCTCCCTTTACAAAGGTCCTAGTACTGTGGCCCTTTGTAAAGAGTCTCTCTTTACTATCGCTTACTATTAAGTGTACATGTGTGTGCGTGTTGTCTCTGAGTGCGTGTGTGTAACTGTCTGTGACCACAGCCTGACCTGATTCCGTATGCATGAGCCCAGATCAAAGACGACGGCCGGCTGTCCGGTCGCGGTTGTGTTACCGAGTGTGACATGGCTGGCGATTGGAGTGACAGCTCACGTACATGCCGCTCACAATCGCTTAATTATCCCGTGCCCGTGCACTTATTCCTTCCTCTCTTGTTTTGGGCCACACAGACTAATTAGAGTTCGGGAGGTTCATAGATATACCCACTTCACCCCTTTCAACCTCTTTTTCCCCCTGTCTTCCACCCCTTTGATAATGCAATATAGATGAACAGCTTTTGCCTAGATTTGATTTCATGTAATTGTAAGGTCATGAAATATTTACTGTTTGGATCAGCTAAGCTTTGTCGTTTCAAGGTCTCTGGGGCTCTGACAGTGAGCCTTGGAGGTAAAAATGGATCCAGAGTAGCAAGAGTGAAGGCATCCAATGACAAATGAGAAGCATGTGAGTCGATGTTGAGTTTAAAAGTGCACGAGGAAAACAACATATTTATTGTTTCAGACAATCAGCTAAGATAGTGTGTACTCTTTTAGTGTCAGTTCATGCTATGCTTTGTTCTTGATTCTTCATGCAAGTGGCAAGCGGGAAAGCAAAACATTGAAATAATTTAACCTCAGTGTGGCATGTTTGGTAGATGGAGAGAAGTGGAATGAAAACACTGTTCATCCACTTTATATAAAAAGAAACTAAGGACCTCTACAATGCTTTTTGGCAGGGTAAAGTCACTTTATGAGATTTTATTTACATAGCTTGTCAGTGAAAAAGAAATGTTTGCCTTTGTCGCCACAGCCTTAGATGAAAGGAGAGATAATCACTGATTCTAGCTGACATGATGTGTGTGTTTTTCTGTCTTTGTGTCTTTGAACCTGCTGTATATGATTATTTATTCCCTATGCAAAGTAAAAGGTTACAGCTTTGATAAAAACACGTCTACCTCCCATTGCACACAGTATTTTGTGCTTAACATACTTACTATCCGCAGTTCCTTATTACCAGTATCTGCGTCTACACAATGAAGAGAATTTTTCCAGGACATATTCCGTGTCTGAATGCCACAGCGGCATTTCCATAACATTTGTTTTGAGTCAGATGAGACGTGATGTGTCAACTATCACAGACTTGATGAGCCATGAGTACCTCCCGGCTCTAATTGTCCACATCATCAGAGTGATTGTTAGCTGACCAATAGTGCGGGCCACCAATTAATGCAACGTCTGCAACAGAACAGGGAAGCGAGGAGAGATGATGGCATAATTAGATATTTGTGTTTGCTTTTATGTCTGGTACAGCGGGGGTGTTGCTCATAACAGTGGCTCATGGTACAGTGTCTGCCATTTGCTTCATTACAAAGGATGGTAATTAGCTGTCTCGCTGTCGCTTGCGCTACCATTTGAGTCTCAATTAGTGCAAGTAGTGGAGGGAAAAAATACAGGGCCACAGACATGATTTAAAAGGTTTATTTATACTGTAAAAGTTTTTAGCTCTGAATGTAGTTTTTTTTTCTTCCTTTAAGACCTTATTTGACAAATCTCCTTTCTGCTGTTTACAGTAGATAAATTGAAACCATAGAAACAGCAGCAGCTGCCGCAGGGTTACAGTAATACATGCCCACTCATGACAGCATAAAACTGAAGAAAGAGCTCCTGCTCTATCAGATCATTCCCAATGCATGATGTGCGTATTGGAATAGTTAATGGACTCGCTATGAAAGAGACAGTGCTGAACTTTCGAGACCTCTCTTGAGTCATATCGGAGTGGATTGTGACCACAGTTTTAACTCCTTTTCAATCATGCCATTACAGCGTGGCACTGAGCGCCGCCACATGGTTCTGATAAAGCAGTTATGGTCTTTAGCACAATCTGAACACCATAACTTTTCATACATTCCCAATTTTTTCCATGTCGCCGAAATCACAACCAGACACTCAATGGCCGTTGTTTTGCAGGAAAAAGGCACACACACACACACACACACACACACACACACACACACACACAAGCGATGAGATTTCTGAGTGCAGAATTGACAAAAAGTTGTAAAAACAAAAATGTATATTTTCTTTACTTTACTGCAAAGACAAACGTTGTACGAACGAATTGTGCTCAAATATAATAGCCATGTTCATACACTGAGGATAATTGTGTCACTCCTTTAATTGTTATTGTGTGCCTTCATGCACTGGTGGGCATGACACCATAAGTGGGGGGACAATGAGCTGTCTCTGACTTGTCTGTATGTTTTGGTGTTTGATTCAAACTCACAAGGGGGTCATTATCTCTTTTTGGGTCTTGGTTATCTTGCATTTCCATATCTTGCGAGTGGAAAGGACAAGTAGTTGGACAGAAATGGAGGCAAAATGGCAAAGACAAGAGTGAGAGAGAGAGAGAGAGAGAAAACATATATATATAAATAAATACCTGAAGTAAACAAAAGAAATGCAGCGGGCACGATTGAAGTGTTTTCCCAAAACCACAACACTAAGCAGAGTCAGAGAGGAAAAGCCTTGAGCTGTATTTTGGGAAATTGGGCGTGTTGGAATGTTATAATGTGATAATTCTCTTTGAGGATTTAGAGGTCATGGAATGAAATGGCGTTAAACCACGTAGATCCATTTTGGACTGTGTTGAGCTGCTTTCGGAAAATACATGTGGTACTTCTTGGCTCGGTTCCTCCACATCCCTCCACTCTGCCACGGAGCCCACATTATGCTGTCGAACCCTTGGGTTAAACTGGCCATGTCTTTCAAAACACTATGACAGTACATTCTGTTTTCAGATCGCAGGCACTGCTAAAAAAAAAAGAAGTGCAAAGCAAATTTAACTAGTAGAATAACATTTACTCCTTGCCACATGTTTAAGAGTGTTTCACAGTGAATGAAGTAGGTTCTTGGTCCCCCCCCCCCCCCCCCCCCCTTACTAAGCACAGCTTGGTAGCTACGTCAGCGGGTATAAATGTTCCTCGGATGTCACTTAGATTTTCCCTGGACGAAGTATTTGACTTGATTTTCTAGCATGAACACAAGTTTTTCCCCCACATCCTTCTGCGTGTAATGTAAAGCAGACTGCATTGCAGGATGGCTTGAGCCAGCTCCCGGGTCCCATGAGTCTCTGCACACAGGGTAACGGTTCTTCAAGGGAATTGACCGTGACAGAGCCAGGAAAGTCCTCAAGTGGATCTTTTCAGTTGGGTTTTTTCTTCCCTAGACACTAACCTGTTTTACTCTGCAGCAGACAGCACTTCTTTTTAAGTTTGCACCGAAGGGATCAGTCCAAATCTAACGTAGACGGCATGGTTTTAGACCCATGATTGTGCATTATGTGATGCATGATTGTGGCTTTTATTTTTATTTATTTTTCGCAAAGCAGCTCTGGAAAAAGAGGAGGTATTTTGCTATAGGTTGGTTGTTTTGCTTCCTTTTCAAGTCTCAAATGTACCCCGTAAAGTATGTTGCCACGTTCATCTCGACTTGAGAGTTATGAGTTCCCCGAAGCTCTCAAACATAACAAACAGCATGCAATATAGCGCTTTGTGAATGTGCCTTCAGTGGGTTTGCTGAATCATTTTACTGAACAAATGTGTCCTCAGAGAAAACTCAAAGAATATGGTTCTCAACAGGGGAAGGCAATATAACCCAACAGATTGCTGTGGAAGCAAGTTTATTACCACTATTCGCTCTCTGATAGATTCTGTATTTGCACCAGCTATTATACATACAGAACTCTGATTTGTCACCTTTCTTTCATGACACATTCTTGAATCAATATGTAGTGTACACAGCAGGTCGAATAAGGACAGCACTGCGGACTGGGTAGGCGTTGTGGGCAAACTGTAACCATGCTGAGTGCCTGTCTGCTTTATGTTCAGACAAATAAACTCACTGACATATTGTGATCTGCTTGCTTTCAAATGATGTTCTTTCTCCCATCTTACATAATGTCTTGTTATCTGTTAATTGCATCACTTGAGACACTGCTGTTCTCCGTCTTCTAATGACAACATATCCTAAATGTTAAAACAGCTGTTTATAATTGTTTGGACGTGTTTAGTTTGTGTGATAGACAAAATACACACCGTGGTTTGTGTCAGATTATTCCAAAGGAGCCACATGTTGGCTCTCTCAGGTACGTGTGTTTGTCAGTTTCCGTTCGCCTGTCCGGTGTTTGGACCAGTGCAGCCAGGAGGCCCGGTTTTGAAGCGCTCTGACAGCTTAAGTTGAGAGGTCACGCGGGGGTTATAAAACCAGGAAAACAACAGCAATTAGAGGGAGGGATTCAAACTGTTGACATAAATCATCCAGACCCTACATATCATAAACACACTGTAAAACTTTAAAGCACAATTAATTGTAAGTAATAGCGCCAAGATTGATTTATTGCCTCTTTCAATGCCTGGAGACACGGGTTGCATGACCTGAGTGTCACGTCACTCTCGCGAGCAAAAATGATCGATGCTTTACTCATTTTTGGCTAAACGCAGAGCATAAAAACAAACATGTTTTTTTTGTGAGGGCTTTTATGAGACACTGAAGTGGCCGCGTTGCATTAGTTGATTTTCCTCTCCTCCTGCTGGCATCCAGCACAGAAAAGAAACGCCTCTGTGGTGAAGCATTTGTTGTCTCGACGTCTCTTGTGTTTAGCGGTGGAGTTTGAGGCCTGTCAGAAAACAGGCCAAGGCTGGCCAGCAATAATGAGATGTCTCCCTCTCCCATTTTGATATAAAGTTTTCATAAACTTTGACAAGTCATGCCATCGTTCACGTAACTTTTCTCTCTCTTTTTTTTTATCTGTATAATGTAAGTCTTTGTTAAGTTTTTATTAGTGCAATAATATTGAGTGCCTGGGATTGGCAAGCTATGAAGCCTTTGCTTTCTACACATACTGTTCCAACTAGATCCTTTATAAGCCTTTAGGAAGGGCCGAGTTTTTATAGTGATTTTGCTGTTTTCAAAGTTCCTTTAAGAAACCGAAAACTACAGGGAAATAATACACTTCCACCTCCCAGTATCATTGAACACATTATTTTTTAGATATATGTCAAGCATACAAAGCTCTACGTCTCACAGTCATTATGTTCGTCTATAAAACTTAGCCTTCTTTCATTGCATGCCAAGGGGTTGCATAACTCCACAATCCCCTGTACATGTGCTGTAGCAACAATATCATAGCCACTAAGGCATCTCTTCAATTACACTTCTTATCAAATGATGCTTTTAGCTATTACATAGTGCAGTCTCCCAGTGCGTTGGCCTATCAGTCCAATCAGAGCTAATCCTCCCTGTTGGTCTCTTTGGTGACAGGAAGATGCTGCTAGCCTAATGAGAGACAGCTGGCTTAGTGTGCTCTAAAAAAAAAAAAAATCCCATCTTTCTTTCTTACCCACTACCCCACCGGGTGTTTCCACAGTAATGTGCCAAACTTTAAATCTCTCAAAGAGATCAGTTATTTCTTTGCCTGTCTATTTTAGTTGATGTTGACAGTGCACATTAATCACTATTTCAGCACTCGCATTTATAGTTTACTTTGAAGTTGATTGTCATGTGCATCCTCTCGAGGCAGCTTTGCTTTAATTCACGTTCAGATTTTTATCAGATAATTCAAGTAAAGTTGTTGTTGTTTATGACATGCAGATGTTGATATGCTATTAAGAAAGTTAATGAATGTTAGAGCTTAAAATATGTGCCAGATGAGGTGGAGAGAGTCTACACAAAAGTGCCGCTTTTGTTTATGATTCACCATAGGGTCCAACGTGAAAGTTAATTAGTGTGAAACTTTAAAGGTTTTTCCTCATAAATATGCAAAAAGAAACATGGTGGCATTGGACTTTTTCTTTAATCCATTTCACCAGTTGTGTGTTTTCTTCAGCACAGTGTTAATGAGAGTCTTCTTTCAGCGGCGACTTTCATGAGCATGCAACAGAGGACGGCGCTAGAGTTGAAAGTCCCTTCAATGAAGTTTATGCTTACGCAGACCTTCTTTGTGGTTTTTGGAGCTTGTCAGACATGTCAAGCGCAGGCTCGAAAAAGTATATTGTTTCCAGCCACTTGGATTCCTTTCCCCCTGACATCTGCCACTCTGCCGAGATGATAAATTCTTGCCTCATTAAGCGTGGGTGTGGGATTACAGGCTGACAACACATTAATCACTGGGCTGGGTGGCAGCAGCCCCGCACCAGCTACAGGCATTGTTAACCAAACTTTTCTAATGTGTCACTCTCCTCCCTGACAGCCCATAATCAATCATCCTGATTGGCAGGGCTGATAGATTACACTATTTATACTTTGTGTAATGAAAGCTAGCGTTTCCACCTACTGTCATTGTGGGGACGATGATAGGCCAAACCGTCCAGCTGAATAGGAACACATACAAAAAGAGACAGGGAGAAAAAAGAAAGGGTAGGCAGACCTTGGAGTGAACTTTAAAACAGACACTGTTGAGCTCCATGGTGGCGGTGTGTGGGGCGGAGGGGGGGGGGGGGGGGGGGGGGGTATTCTGCGAGTCTGTATTGTTCCCCCTGCACGGTATAGCTTAAAGGCAGTCTTCACACCATCACTGAGCTATTGTCATCTTTGTCGCTATCAGTGGCAGGCCGTGCTCTCGCAGGTAAAACTATGCTTTGTCTGCGGTGGGATTCAGTTTCTCCGTGACCCCGTCAGTGAGGTGAGGTTTTGTTGTCAAAGCCTCTTTTCTGACAGAAAGTGAATGATTTACACATGTATAACAACAAAATGACAGGACACCACATACTGTATGTATGTACTTGTCAGAGTGCAGAGGTCGGCAGGATAATGGATTTCCCTGCTTCCTTACTAAGGGCTTAAGAACTTACATTGCTTTACAACCCCCCTGGCAGTCATTTGTTTGCATGGGAACTTGTGGATGAAATGACACACTGCTGGTAGCCTTCAAACATAATAAGGTTATGTTTCTTTTTTGTTCATTTTCAGCCGTATGTCTTTGTCTGGAATTAGAGATGTCCTCGGCACACCGACAGAGGATATTGAATATGAGCTCTTAGTTGAGAGGCTGCCAAGCAAAAGAACATTCCATCACGTTTTTGACAGACAGTGAATCTAAGACTTTTCTTATGAGACAGCGTGCTGTCAGGAAATTAGTTAACTCTACCATATTATGGAGAGCCAGGTAATTTACCCTCAGAGATGCAATCGCAAATAACTAGCAGGAGGCCGCATCCCTGACCTGACATTGCTTTGTGTATAATGCAAAATCTAGTAACATGCTCAATGGGTTCTGTCAGCTGCAGGATTGAATTCTCTGCCTACTGCGTCTCAGTTTGGAGCACGCTGGTCAATTATTTCTGAGGCTGTCAGTGCGTAGGGAGACACTGTTATTTAGTATGTGTTAACTTGGCATCATTAAGACACTCGCCTGACAGAGAATAGCACACCTGAATGCTATTTATTTTGATTCTCCGACAGGGGTAACCTTCAAACACGTTGACCTCTTCCTATTTTGCGTTTTGTGAAATCCCACTCGGTCCATTAGAAACAGGAGCTGTCGAGACAGTGGGGAATCAAATGACCGAGTGTCGTCTAATCTAACGCGGTAATGTGCGAGAGAAGCTTCCATTTGTTTGGACATATTGCTCTGATCACATGGTGGCAGTTCAGCGTCTATCTACGCTTGCGGAGCAGACGTTGCTGTCCACACAATATCTTTAAAGCACACACAGAAATGTCACATTAGATCCATGTTTTTGCCCGTGTTGAACAGTATTGAACACTCAGAAATGAATGCCGTGGTTTTATGTTATGTTCCTTTTAAGTTTCAACAGAAATACTAACTATGCATTATGTTATTGTCACTTTGTGTACAAAGCCAGATCCATTGCACAACATGTCATAATTTAACGATGGCATATAGCTGACAGAGAGATCTACAATAAGGTCAGAACATAACAAAAATATAATATTTTGACGAGAATCTCTAGGATTGTTTTTGGCCAGTTGACTAAAGAGAAACAGTTTAAAATTTGAACTCTGTGGGAAAATGAGGGTTACCATTCTACCCCCACATCCTCCTCCTCCTCCTCCTCCGACACCACCACCACCTCCACCACTAACCAGCCCTGGTGATGAATAGGAAACCTGATCGAGTAAAGCCTCAGCATCACCTCTGTACAGCAGGATGACATGATTAGGAGGTGACAGCTTCTGTAACAACATCTCTGCATTTATCTTTTCCTGCTCTCTATCGGTCACCCTGTGTGTGTCTCTCCCTCACTCTCTCTGTCTGTCTGTCTGTCTCTCTCTTTCTGTCTGTCTCTTTCCTCTCAACAAGTCAGACTACTCTATAATTAATGTCCCTGAGGGCTATCCGCAGGTCAAGCAAGGGGATTGCTGTTGAGACAGGTAGTCTTGACACCTTCCGCTTTGTAGCTTATGCGTGCGGGACAGGCTGAGGATCGGAGAGAGAGGCCAATGATGAGGGCTAGAGCATGTTTAGGTTGGAGGCTAAGACTGGAGGATAACTGTAGGTTGAAGGAAGACAGGCCTCGCTGTGCGACCTTTCCTCCTGAGAGTCAAAAAGGACATTTTTTCACAGGATTAACCAGTCAAATCTGGTGCATTAAGGGCTTAGCCTGCCAGGGGCTTCACATTTGAGTGGCAGAGAGGGGACTTACAGTTTCAATAATATCAGCACCACACGCATGTAGCCTTAGGAAGGCATTTTAAGTTACTAAATAAACTATTTTGGGATGGTTGATTGTGAGTAGGCGTTGGTTTTAAAGAGCACTGAACTTGTGCAAAGGCAGACAAATTAATAAAAGGCTACATTGCATCTGGTCCAAATATTCAACCAGTCAAAAGTTTGCGTAACAGTCATGATGTGAATTCATTCTCACGTGGTGTGCTGCCTCTCACGTTGCTGCTTGAAAGACTTTAAAGAATCTGTCTCCCTGTTCTGTTCGTATATAAGTGTGCCCTTACACCCTACACTTCTCATATGCATCTGTCCAAAATCCACACACTCTCTCCCACTTTTCACAAACACAGCAGCCCTTTTTCCCCCCAACAATCACCCTCTGAATAGCCACTCACCCCTATAGTTTTCTACTGGTGGAAAGGCGGGTTTTTCTCTCTCTCTCTCTCTCTCTCGCTCTCTCTCTCTCTCTCTCTCTCTCTCTCTCTCGCTCTCTCTCTCTCTCTCTCTCTCTCTCTCTTTTCTCTTTTTTTCCTACCCTAGTTTTGGATAAAGGCAGAAAAGGGGTTGAGAGAAGCAGGGTGATGAACAGGGCGATGGAAGAATTGGACAGCGATAAAGAGGAAATTAAGTTGAGACGGAGGGGTGGGGGGGGGGGGGGGGGGATCGTGTTTAGCAGTGAAAATATGTGAAAGAGTGAAGGCTGTCCAGGGTGCACTAGAGGTCATTGCGGGGGCAGAGGGGTCAAGTGACACTCAAACGGCATTCTTGTGTCATTCATGGGAGTGTTGGAGAGGGCTGTGAAGGACTGGCATACAGCTACAGGGCAAACACGGGCAGTGAAGTAGGACAAGACCCTTAATGCCACAACGTTTCAGTGTCACCAATCTGAAAAGAATGTATAGTCTTTGTTGGGTTTTTTTGTTGTTGTGATGAGAGCTTAGTGAAGGTGAAGTGAAACTTCCATCTTTTGAAACGTCTGATTAAAATGCAGCATCCGAATCCTTTACATGCTAAAACAAAGAGTATTAAGCTCTTCGTTTTGTACCAGCCAGGCTTTTTTTTTTTTTTTTTTTTTTTTACATTTCCAGTGTCAAATTATTTGCATCTTTCATTGGTTATCAAAGGAGTTATAACCTCTGACAGTTTCATTCGGTTTCTATTTGCAGTCGGTGTTCAGTTGCGAGCTGACAGATTCGTAGTGCCTCTTCCCAGAATAGGTCCGACTTCCATGCGCTGTACCATACTTAAGAAATTGAATCAGAGCCAATGAGCTGGAAAGGTCTGTAATACGATATCCTGTGAGGTGTACTGTAAGTCATGATTAGAAACATATTTTATTTCAAGGATAACTTCTCCGGGCAGTGTGGCACAAAGGTTTGTCATTTCATCAAGTCTGATTAAGTGAATACGGGAAGTACTGTACTGGGGTTGTGGCTGGCCAGCAAAGCCATTCGGACACACAATGGATCTCTATTTCTCTTTATTACAGTTTGTCTGTCTTCTCTGTTCTCTTTTGACTCATGGTGATAACGCGTTGACCTTGTAGCACACAACCCGTTGTTGTCCCATTCTGTAAGATCTATCTTTTATTTTGTTAAGACTTACAACTGTAACCCACAGCTCAGACATTTCATATGATATGATAATAGGTTTCCCTTGGGATCACCTGATAGTCTGTTTCAATGCAGCAGGCAGATGGGTACGGCACAACGGGCATCACTTCCCAGCGTTTGTCCTGCCAACTGGCAACGTCCGTCAATAGACGTGTTCGGGGTAATCTGAGAGATGGGCCGAGCTGCGGCGGCTCCGACTTTCATCACACCTGTGCTAAAAGCGCGGTGAGGAGCAGCCTGTCCGTCCTATCTCTCCCTCTCTTTCCCCCACTCCCTGTAAGGGAATGTTGAGACGGCAGTGGATCAGATGGGCTCACATCCTGTCAGACTCATCAGATTTCAGGACGACTGAGTGCTTTTGTCAGCTGAATTCCAGACATCTTCTCTCTTTCTCTCTAGAAGGGTTTTCAAAGATAATGTGTTTCAGGACTTGACCCCCCCCCCTCGAAACAATAGTATCATTGATACGGCGATGACTCTAACTAATGCTAATGCTGTATAGTACATAATTCATGAGGGAGATCAAAAAATGAAGTCCTAGACTACAAACCAAACCAAACCAGCAGGCCAGAAAGAGGTAGACAACAAGTCTGACGCTCCCTTCACGAAAACACTGTTGTCTTCAGCTCATCCGCTCGTATCCTCTAGCTTCTCTCGTAGTGCCCTCTGTCACAGATGTCATTCTTCCCTGACACCTGTCTGCCCTTCCCTCTTGTCTCACTGTCCCGTCTCCTTCTCTGTGGGGTGGAACTGTTTGTTTTTGGAGGTTTGTTTATGGGGGGAAGGAATACCCCGCTGCTCCAGGCCGCCTCTAGTCTTTCAGCTCATCACACAGAACATGACAGCCCTCCTTCTCTTTGGTGCTGAGATGAGCTGTTTCTCCTGTCCCCATGGGGAGTCAACATTTTCTGCTTGGCTCTCTCCCTCTTGAACTTCCCTTCAAGACAGCAGATCGATATTGTGTGCGCGAGCAAACGCTACCTGCTCTGGGCCGTGTACACAAACATTGTGTAATATTGCAGTGAATTGGTTCGAGGTTGTACACTAATTCACTCCAGGAGGAATGAATGTTTCATTGAATGCAGTTATTTCTAAGTATTTCTTCCACACATAAACTGTCCTTGAATGGAAATTCAAAAAACGAAAAAAAGACGCTTTTAGAAATGATCACGTGTGTGCCAGACGCAAACATCTACAAACCGCTGTAAAAGCAAATCAGTGGTCCAAAATCCAGTCTATTTTATTTGCTATTATAGTTTCATTAAAACTGTATAATGCCCATGTAATCTGCTCTGTTTGGACACTACAGCTGGTAATTATTGCAATGAAATTAGGCCTCAATTCTAGTAAACATGAGCTGTGAAAAGACTATGATTGGCCTGTAAATGGGAACAACGTGAAATCAGACACTGACAACTTGTAGCTTGTAATTATGCTGATTTTGCTGACACACGGTGTAATTATGTTATTACTTTAGCAATGATGTGTTAAACACTCAAGTGTTGCCATTCATAATGTCATTGAATTAAATAGGAATCCTGTACCCTGAAAAAAAAGAAATGCAGCGTATTGCAGTGTGTTTTTTGGATGTATGTCTGTCATGGCTACCATCACTTTCTAAGTCCCAGACCATGTTTTGTTTGCAGACAGCGGAAACTGAGGTTCATGGAAAATAGTTAATACCAATAATCATACTAGGTGGTCTACCACTGGCCTTCTAAGGCCTCCAGGACTCCACCTAGCAAGCCAGCTCCCGGTTTCACTCTCTTTTCTTTTTAAGCCTATTTCAGTCTTACACTTTTCTCCTTTTTTCTAGCTTTCAAGTTTCTCTTTTGAATATATCAGCACATCAGATAACCTCAAGGTATAACAGTAAAACCTTGAGTTCACACACACATACTCAGAAGTTGTTTTTGTCTGGCTGGTGTGTGCAAGTTGTGTGTATTTCTTCTTTTTTTTTTTTACTCTTTTTACAGCATGGAGTTAAGACTGAATCAGCTGTTTACACAACCTTCTCACATAGCATATACACACACACACACACACACACACACACACACACACACACACACACACACACACACACACACACACACAACTCAGATATGTACAAAAGCCCAATTGCACAGAAGCAAACACAATGTTTTTGCACACAAAAACACTCACACACCTAAAGCGGGGGCTGTGCCTCCCGGGGCCACGTCAGTTACCTGCTGACACACAGGCTAGTGATTGATGAGACGCCGGGGGCGCTGGAGTAGACTTTGTCAGCTGCTCATAATTTATACATCTTATCTCCATCAGAAGAAAAGACAGAGTGCCGCGTTGTGTATATGGAGATGAAAACACTGGGCTTGTTTAGGCAGCGGTGACAGGGTAGCTGCTAGCTGTTAGCCGTGGCGCAGAGTGATAACTCAGATTGCTATCTGTTAGCTTTCTCACCAGGTCCCTCTGTGGCCAGAGCCTTCACTCTTTGCCTGTGACGAATCCTCTGTCTGTCAGTCATTCTCACTCACGTTCATTGCCTCTCTCTCTCTCTCTCTCTCTCTCTCTCTCTCTCTCTCTCTCTCTCTCATGTTTCCTTCTCTCTTTGTGTCTCCTTTTCTCCAGTCTGTGACCCTCTCTCTGTCTCTCTTTCTTTCCCTTCTCTGTCTATCTCCTGTCTCATTCTCAGGCCAGACAGGCCCAAGCCTCTGCTGAAAGCTGCTGGCTCTTCCTCAGTCCACTCACAGGGCGAAGGTCAGGACAGAGGCAAGGCTTGAGTTACAGAATAGTTAGCTCTGTCAGCGTCATGTTGAAATCAATGATCAGATGTTGTGTGAGGGTGGGCCAGAGGATTTATTTTAGTACAGTGCAGGCAAGATTGCTTTTGAAATAACACTCTGAGAGTTCGTTTGTGTTTGATGTATTTAAAAGATCCATATATATTGTTATTAGGGCACAAGTGAGGACTTGCAGATGTCATGTCGTATTGTGGTGCATGTTTGGTATTGTTTTAAATAGATAATTTCTTTGTCAGCACTACAATAGTTTGTAACTTAATTGATGATTAGAGGGTCAGTGTTTTAGAAGAACAGAAGAGGAGCAAACTATTCTGATAAAAAAACAAATGCAGCATCTTGTTGATTTAGTATGTGTGATTTTTATTTTTATTTTACTGCGGTTCAAGCCAAGAAACAAAGGAATGTATCACTGATCCTTCACAGAGCTTGTCAGTGGTAAATTAATCTGACTTATGTTGCCCTGTACACTCAGTGTTTGATTTTGCCTTCCTGAATGTGAAAAGAAAGTTTATCAACCCACAGAACTTCACCTTACTCTCCTCCAATTGTCTTTTTAGCCCGCTTTGTTCTCTCAAATTGTGTTCAGATGTTTTTAAGAGTGTCAGTTAACTACTGCATCAGCAAAACAACTTTGATTCCATAACCCCTTCCCACTATTGATCTTGCCTCGTAGATAAAAGAGTGCTCTCTCTGAAATCATGCATTTTTCATTGTGGTATCAATGGCAGCCTTTGCATTTGGCAACCCACTTAGCTTAAAGCTATACTCACAAATGCTGTCTGTTTTGCTCTATTGATTCAGAGGTTTTGCATCTTGTTATATTTGAGATATCAGTCCCTTGGCATCATTTTACTTTGTCTTTGATCAGCCTGATTGCTGTAAGCAGCCACAAAGAATGAAGCAAATTATTTTAATTAATGTTTTTTTTGGTGTAGATTAGCATTGTGCTTTGCATTAAATATTCAAGTTGAAACATTTTGGCATGATTAAGAAAGTGTGTGCGGTAATTTAAATGTCCATGACTGCTCAGGCGACTGCAGCTTTGTCTGTTGTGGCAATTATTTGTGCATAAAATACTTTTTTTCAAATCTGGCACACACACACACACACACCGAATCAATGCACTGAATCTTTTTCGTGAGAATATTTATGTACTGTTATTTTAAAATGTTCAGACACACACCTCGAAGACATTTTTCATTTTTTTAGAATAGAAGTCCAATATTACCGTTCTCACGTAGTAGTTGGCATTGTGGGGCTGATGGTTGTCAGGTGTTAAACAACACTTTGGACGAAGGACGGACAAATGAGAGAGTCCTCCTCTCTAATAGAATCTAAAAAGATGAAAAACATAGTGCAGGAGGCAGGAAGGACTAGTCAAAGAGGTGACCATCAGCATCTCGGCAGCGAGGTTTGGCAGCCTCCAGCCTGCCATGGTGTAATTGGAGAGAAAACATATATAGGAGCAAATAACCCCCTGTCAGGGGCATTAAAAGGAGATGTTGTGACGACTGAGAGCCCTGCCAGTTGAGCACAGCAAAGTGGAGGGGAAGAATAAGGCCCTTCAAATGGAAACTGCTCGGAAAAACCGTACATCCAAATATTTAAGATAATTGTTGAGCGGTAGAGGAACAGAGCATCCATGTTTGTTTGTGGAACTTTCCCTCTAGAGAAAAACAGATATTTGTCACGATTGTCACCGTTGTTATCCATTCGTTGTCAGCCTTTGATTGATTTGACGTGTTTGCTTTGATGAGTATAATTTGAAAATGGTAAAGGGTAACATTAACAGTAGAAGTGCTCAGCCTGTATTACTGTGCTGGAGTGACATAAAGGTAGGTGATGGGAATGGTAGAGAAATATGACTCGCTGTCAAAACTCAGAAATGAAATGTAGAAGGGAAACAAGTAGACAACAATTTTATAATTTAAACAGATAGATGGTTTTACTCTATAGGAAGTGAAGCATTTAAGTGTGACAAACAGCACTGAACGTTTCCTATAATATAACATGAACAGTGTATCATTTTAACCCAAAATGTATGTGCAGTGTTTGAGCTGCTGTAGAAAACAAGTAGCCCCTTCCCAGGATGTTGTGTGGATGTGAAGACTCTGTAAGTGAGGCCCCTGTGGTGCCATTAAAACCATCCTCAGCCAACCTTTGCTTGGCAACTAACATATCTCTAACAAATAAGATTTTGGTATAGTTTACTTAGGTAAAAATTAGCCAAAGTCCTGTGCTCTTTCTCCCATGTCTGCTTCACGATGATCACAAAAGAATTCCCCTGTCTCTCCGAAACTTCCCCTGCGTTCGGAACCTGTCTGACCCCACCATTCAACCGAGCGTGTCAAATTGTTAATGAGGATCCCCCCCCCCCCCCCCAAAAGCGCTTAGAGGTTAAATAAAGTCTTCATAAGCTGTCGGTCGAAATTCAATAATTTATTTACTTGGCATGTTTCCACTTTCCCTGCCACTCTGCCTCAATTCCTGTTCCTATCGAGGGACAGGGCTTGTCTTGTTGTGTTTTGTTTAATTTTGTTTGTGTGCAGGCAGCTGTGCAGGCAGCCTTTGTCTGTGTGCGAGATTGCTGCTTTAGCTCGGTGGCCCCTCTCATTAATCATCCGGTCAGACTATTTATAATGCCGCAGCCAAGCCACCACCTCGGCTGCCATTGGCTTTTGTGTCCGTGGCACTGTGTTTTGTGGCGGGAGGAAGCCTAATTATTAACTGTTAAGATGACAGCCAGCGCTGTTCCGTCAACACGGCTGGCTGACAGACTGAAGTGATAGCCCAATGAGCACTGTGCATTTCCAAATAAAGTTTTTGAAAATTCACCACCTTTTTTATTCTATGTGTACAATTTAAAATGGAAACTAATCCTGTATGAACACACTGTATGAAAATTGCCTGATGAAAAACCATTTAAAATGTCAAAGTATGTCATCAATATGCATGAACTTACAGCTCTTTTAATCTATCAAGTATTTGTCTACAAACAACCATCAAATGTTTCCAGTAAACATACACATAATTATTTTTCTGATTAGATTTTGAGGAAAATTGCAGCTGTCGTTGTGTGGTAGAATTTATTGAGTAACGTCAACATTTCATTTACAGTGCTCTCTTATTTTGTATGCAATGATTCTGGCAGAAGTTGCCAGTCATGAAGTCTGTTTTCTTATTATTAATCAGTTATGTTCATGCTGGATACAGATATCAAACTAGCATGGATAATTAAATCACTCCCTTTGCAACACATTACATATCATGCAACGCTAAGGAAGCTTGAAATGGCGCTGGACTTGAAGTGTCAAAAGGATATATATATGTATCTTTTTTTTGTGAGTGGGGGAAAAAAAAAAGAATTAGTGAAAGCCTCCTGGAGAATGACAGTCTTTGTTATTTGTCTTCTGACTCTTTAGCAGACAGCTATCAGGAAGAAAGAGAACTCACTGTGCACCACCGAGAGAAGAAAATATGTGAGTCAGACTTTCCCCTCCTCCCTCCTTTCCCCAAAGCTTGAGATCCCCCTTCCAAAAAATGAAAAGGATCAAGTTGCTGTCACTGTCACCGAACAAACATAAACTTTTCTGGCACCTAATAAATAGGCAGTGTGGCATTGTTCTCAAAGCCAGACAGGTGTGTCTGCCTCAGTGATGATGGATTCCACTATTCTGTATGGAAAGCCTGTTGGCTTTCTTGTCATATGTTGTCACACATCTCTCTCCTGAGAGAGAAAGGTTTGAAAGATGGCCAAAAGTAATTACACAGACGCTTCCCTGATGCTGTTGCCATGTGTTTTCTTGTGCTCATCACCACTAAAGGTAGAAAAAATCTGTTACCCACAGCTATATTTCACCGGGAGAAGAGGAGTGCAGACATGTTGGTGCTCTGCTGCTCATCTTGTTGTGTTGATTGCTAGCTCATTAACCCGTCAGCTTTATTTTTCCTTGCTATGAACGCTAGCTTTGGGAAAGAGCCCTGGGCAGTTTTACTCATCACTAAGGTGGAGCAGCAGGCCCTGATCTGGGTGTGTGGTGATGACATTATTTGCACCTGAATGGCAGGTACATCAACATCTCCTTGTAAACGTATCAAAGGAGAGACTGTGGCACCTTTGTTCTCCTCACAGCCCACTTGGGTTGCTGACAGCTTGCTGATTGATATTATCATTCTTAATGTCAGTAAATAGTGCCGTGCCAGATAAAGAATCAGTTTCCTCTTGGTTCTGGAGAGCTCATTTATCTTTCTGCAGCTCGCCCTGGCATATGCCGAAATTGGAGCCGGAAGTAGTCTTCCATTTCAGTCAAAAAGGGACGTGTGGATTTTTTCCTCACCATCTCCTAATCTTCCCTCTCTGTCTCGCTTTTCTCTCCTTGTCTGTGTCTTCCTGGTTATTTTGATTCTGAGTGAGTGAGACTTAACTGGGAGGAAAGATAGAGCTTAAGTCAGTTGTAATATGTTGGGACAACTCTTGATTAGATTCTGTCAGAGTGAGGTCTTTCTGTGTCTCTGCTGCTCCAGCCGCCCTATCCTGGAACACTAGCTGAGCAATGAACCGATATCAGGCCACTCAAGAGCCCTTCCATAAATGTGTTACCAAAATAAGACCCTTGTTAGAGCGATACTTCTTCAAAGGGTGAGCCGCAAAACTATCTAATTGTGCCCCATGTGCAGTATATTTTCCCGCTCTGGGGCGGTCATGCATGTAATGAGTTATGCAGAGGAGCCAGGATATAAAACCTGCAGACAATAAGCCTTTCTATAACCGCACAGTGGCCACCAAAGGTCTCAGAGACATCATATTGAAAAGGTTAAACACTGACAGTGAACAAGCCTAACATGGTGGGTACACAACCTCCGCTGAACAGCAACAAATGATGACATTTGAAAAGAAGAAAGAAAAAGGTACAGGAGAAAAGTCAACGGTTTTTTTAATTTTAATTTTAGACAAGAATCAAAAGAGAAACAAGCTACACTTGACAAGGCTGGTGCATCAGGGTCGCGTTGCTCGGAAAATAAAACACACACACACACACACACACACTGAGTGCTTTGCGAAATTCAAAGTACATATCTCCATGTTTTTCCTTTCACCCCTCCTTTCTGAATTCCCGTTACCCCCCTACCCTTTGCTATTATGCTGACAGACAGCACCTATATCCTCTGAGCTGGTGATAGATGCGTCATATCTTGTGGAAAAAACGGGTTTGTCCTCAGCAGGTGAATACGCTGTCTCCCACATCCTCCGGGGAGACAGACACACATGACACTTTTCGACACCCTCTCCCTGATAGCACTTTGGCATGCGGGCAGAATCAAAGGGGGAATCTTTCACATGCAATTAGAGCGGAAAATAAAGACGATGAAGTACGGTGTACAAAGGAAAGCTGGGGATCAGAAGGCTGTAATGAAAGGTGATTAGAAGAAGAGGCCCGAGCCAATGAGCTGCAGAGAGCTGGGGAAACAAACTCATCCTGATAGAGTTCTCTATTGAAGGCACTATTAGACATTATCAAAGCTGATAATGACAGACAGCTACTGGCAGACAGACATGACTTGAAGCTATGCTAGATGTATGTTTGTGTGTGTGTGTGTGTGTGTGTGTGTGTGTGTGTGTGTGTGTGTGTGTGTGTGTGTGTGTGTGTGTGTGTGTGTGTGTGTGTGTGTGTTTAGGATTAAAAATAAACATAGAAAGTCAGCATGCGTGTTGATAAAAATGCTTCATTTGAAAGCCTACTGTTGTAAACGATTGTCCCACAATGCATTGCAGAAAGGAAATGGAGGTGCTTCACACAGCTGCAGATTGTGGATAGATGCAAGATGGCTACAGAAGAGAAAGATCAAGATCAAAATGTGTTTTTCTTATGTTTAGGTCCCCTTAAATGTCTGACCTTGACTGACTTGTATCTAGAGAGGTGTTTTCACATTCCTCTGCTGAAGGGGGTGATGTCTGTGCACTTCCCTAAAATCTGAAATTCAAGCACACATTATCTCGGGCAAGCCTAGTTTTGGTGCGTCACAAATTTGAGAGCCAATCGCTGTCTAATATGCAAAAGCCGGCACAGAAAGCTGAAACATCCATCGAAAACTGTACTTGTCAGTACAGAGAGCGAGAGTTTGCATTAGTAGAGTGAAAGTTTTGACAGAGTTTGCAGTTTTTACACGTAAACCAGACCCTGGAGCTTTCTTCCACTACATACCAAAAACTAGATATTCTTTTATGTTCCACAACCACTAATGCTGTAACAGCCACTTACAAGCTAACAAACAACATATACAAATAAAAGATGCTGACTACACTTACCATGCTGAGACGTCTGCTAGTCGCTGATTTTGGTGTCACGTCAATTTCCCTCCCATGCTATTTTTGCGTGAAAGTGAAAATAGCACGTGTTGTATTATTTCCTGTCCGTCCAAAAATGACCTACTGCAAGAAAAGTATACTAAAGATAAGTATATAATAACTACCATGTAAAAATAGTATATTTTGTGCATGGCTATATTACTGAGAGTGTGTGTGTTACTAATATTTTAAACAAGGATAACTGTATTCTGTTTTTTAATCAGATTACTTTGCCTTTTATTTTATCTTTCATCTGAAGTCATGTATCATCTTCTAAAGTCTGATAACTTTCCATATCATCCCGTAACATCGGAGAGGAAGCCACCAGCTCCCTCACTGTCAAATCTGGTTCATTTCACTCCTGACTGAACGGCATTTTCCCTCTGTCTCTTCGTCCCTACATGTTTGGCCTCAAAAAAAAGCCAGCCGTCCTGCTGGGTACTGAGTGAGTGAGTGATGGACATTTGTTTCACTTCTCTGTGGCTAAACTGAAGAGAAGGAACCCCATTCCTCTGCCTGCCATTGCCAGCTGTGAGTGGTTGTCAGTGTTGCGGCTGGTCCAGGGCCTGCTAATGGTGCTGTCTGTCTCAGTCAAGTCCTTGAGACCTTGAGTCCCTCAAGAGACATCACGCTCCTAAGTTTGACTGGAATTAAGCACCTGGTGAATGAACAGAGGGCAACTAAGCTGTCATGGATGAAATCATTGTGACATTACAAATACAGTTCACGTCTTAAGAGGCCACATTTGAAGATGTTGTCATGCACTCTTACCAGGATGAATGTCGGGATTAATCATTTTGCGTAGCAGTGGATTTGTAGAAAAGATGTTAGTGTACAATAATTCCTTGTGTGCTTTATACTAGATTAAATACTGATTATCATACCAAAAGTAACACCCTACAAAAAAACCATTGATGCTGAGAAAGATACCAGCGGCTTCCACAAACAAACAAGACTAATTCAATGCTTCACTGACACAAAAGCACATTCAATCAAAGCACCAAATAACATCCTTGTCAAGCATCTGGTAAATGGGTTATTTGGCACCTTAACAACAAGTTGCAGTTCAGGCCCATTCAGATTGTCAGCAGACAAAACAGGCACGCTGTCTGAGAATGAGAGGCTTAGCAAAACAAGGGGGCGGCAGGGGAGCGCCAGGGGCGGCCGGCGAGTTTAAGACCAGCAGTGTAGCTATTACGGGATGTCAGAAAATATGCTTAATTGAAAATGATTAGGGCTCTCATAAAAGCCGATCAAGTCAGGGTTTGGGGAGAAAGCGCAATTGTCCCACATAATCCTGCCTGTCGCTGCTCTTTCATCTGGATGAAGAGATCAAAAAAGAAGGGATTTGTAAAGGCCAGACCTCCCTGCGCCGCAGCCACTGAGCTCAGCTCCTCTCTCCGGTATTCAGTCTCCTTTTCAAATGCACTTCCTCTCTCTCTCTCGCACACTCCTTCTTCCTCCCCGTGTTTCTTTTTGTCTTTTCCACACTGATGTTTTTCACCGGTCACATGGTATGTGGTGGTCAGCATACAGCCCTTTGTTGTGATTCTTTGCTCCTAATATCAGTGTGCTTTTGCATGAAGCTGTGAATCATGATGTGGTCTTGTGTGACAGCATGTTTAGAGATTGCTCAGTATTGCCCTTCATTATCAGACATCAAAGAAAGACACACAAATGCGCTCACCCACACACAAGCCATGGGTTGTACTCCCATGTCTTCCTTTATCCATCTTCCAGAAAAAGTAAAAAAAAAAAAAAAGACAAGAGGATAGCAAGCGGTCTGAAATGAAAGCTAGAGGGGCCTAGAGAGAGTCAAAGTGAGACACACATAAACATTCACACACACATGGAGGAATCAGCTGTGAGCTGAATGGATCTGAGTTGGGGGGGAGTACACTGCCCTTATGCCCTCTCTTTGAAGTGAGGCACAGGCCGTATGTACAGGCCCCAGAGAGGGGCATGTCTACATCCCCCCCATAGGCTGGCTGAAGGCAGCAGTCCGAGCGGAGCACACAACACAGAGAAAAGAATGGCGCGTCCTAACTGA
Source organism: Cottoperca gobio (assembly GCF_900634415.1). Classification (NCBI taxonomy): domain Eukaryota; kingdom Metazoa; phylum Chordata; class Actinopteri; order Perciformes; family Bovichtidae; genus Cottoperca; species Cottoperca gobio. The sequence continues at coordinate 15,190,386 of NC_041369.1, read as the reverse complement.
GCAGCTTTCTCATCACACACTAAAGGGGATTTTGTTGAGAGAAAGAATGTTGAAGGCACTGAAACTCACCACACTTGATTTAATGTCTGCAAATGTTTGAATTATATAAGATACAATTTGATCGAGTGGTGCTGTGTGATTGTACCGCTTGTTTAACAATCCGGCGGTCTTGATAAAGTTGTTTTAAAGATTTTATAGCAACCTCTGAACGCTGCTATCAGTCACTTTGAAAGTGATAGCATGCAGCTCATTCAAGTTGCCCTCTGAAAGATCTGTAATGGCATTCACTATTTATCTTAAGATTGATGTAAAATAAATTCTGCCAAACAGCAACATGAGTGATGGGTGTTTAGTCCTAGTCTCAACATTTATGTTTAAGTCAGTGGATGAAGAGGGATCGTGTCCATTTGTGTTGAGTGCAATGCCATTAACCTCTAGCCCGATTAGCAGGACGCAAGAAAAACTCTGAGCAGATGATTTCCGTCACTGTAATGTCACACTGTTGTTCTCAGCTGTCCAGGCACACCCTGTAAACACACACGCACGCACTTTGACGGACTGTTCCCAGCTTGTGCGCCCGGCACTCGGCTCTCGGGTTGGGTGGGAGACGGTGAGACGGTGTGAGGTCTGGTCTGGTCTGGGCCACTCTTGCTCTGCTCTGGCCTCGGGGAATGTTTGACGTGAGATAAGGCTGTGTTTGAAGAGGAGCTCCAGATGCTCGTATATTACAGGTTGTCTTGTCATGCCGCAGATAAAGCCTCAGAGAAGCTCCTGTCGCCAGGCCGTACCACACACAGACACACACTCACAAGGAAGATAAATGTTTACAGGAGGCATTCACCCTTCGACAGTGTCGTGCTGTGGACGGCAGGGCTGTCAGAGCTCTACCATTTTTAGGCTGTGACTCGTGTCTGCAGCATCTAGATTTTGACAACATGTTATATATTGCATATCACTTCTTATAAACATATGATTATATTCCCCAAGCTTTGAGAAGCTTCCGCAGTTTTATAAAAGATATGGTTAGCCTTAACAAACTCTGACACATGGCTACACTGGTAAAGGCCATGTGAAAAACATGTTAGCATGCTCTGGTTTCTGAGATTAGATTTCAGAGTAGTCTCTTTTTTCCTCAGTGCGTACTGCTGACTGGCCTTCCAATGTCTCTTCACACTCGTTAAAACAATTGTGCGGTTGTAAATTCACTTCCTAAAGGTGAAATTGTGTATGTGTCACACTCATAAAGATATAAAGTCCTGCAGTGGTGTTCTCTACCTGACTGTCATGCTTGCCTTAAGTTTATTATGCCTGGAAATAGCTTTTACTGTAGGTCAAATCTTTACAGACTAAAAGTGTGGATTCACTTTACTCTCAGCATGTAACCTGTTGAAAAGGCATAACACTTAATTCCTTATTGCTTCTCATCATTTAATTTGGCTAACCTCTGTATCTTTTAATTGTAAGTATTGTCATCACAGCTCCTTGAGGCGGAGACTGTGTCCCTGCTCTCCATCCAACCTTGAATGAGGTTATTCATCACTAATAAGACAAGAGATAGTGGGTTTGTGTAATGCAGAGACAGGTTTCCCTCATGTCATTAAGTCATGTGTTTGCTAAAGTGGAATGGTATATTGCCTGGCATAAAACATGGCGTGTCTTCATTTGTCAGGCTCGTAGAGCTGTGAGACAAACGATGTTCAGAGTGTATGTCTGAGGGCCCTCTGAGACCACAGTTGAGCGGCTGCTCACTGGTGCGTTTCTCATGCTAATGTCATGGTCTCCCAGTCTATCTGTCACCCCATTACGCTAACATCATTATGCATAGGGCCCTGTCTGTGTTGTTGAAAAGAAGAGAATCATTCCTGTCTCATTTTGAAGCAAATTGTTTGGGGAACATTTCTGTCTTTTTTTTTTTTTTCCAGTGGTAATGGCGGGCCAATCATTTTGCAAGGCTCCAGGTATGCAGATGAATGAATAGCTATTTGAGCTGTTTGGTGAAAGGAGTTTTTTGTATTATTCATGAGAGGGATGGTGTGTCTGAAAGAGAAAGTGTGTGTGTGTGTGTGTGTGTGTGTGTGTGTGTGTGTGTGTGTGTGTGTGTGTGTGTGTGTGTGTGTGTGTGTGTGTGTGTGTGTGTGAAGGGGCAAATGTGTCTCTATCAAACACGCATTCACACACAAGCACAGTATACATGCATTGTACAAGCATCAACCGTCACACACACACACACACACCCTACGCAGCGGCGTTTAAACATTACAGATGAATGTGACCTATGAGGGAATTTACTGCTATGAATTGGTAGTTGCCTTTTTTAAATACGCAACTAATGGCTGCATGGCACATATATTATATTTATGATGGTGGATTTCTTATTTATAAATCAAGATATCCACTGTCACTGCACACTGCTACAGCGTGGCATCATTTCAGTCTCTGAGCTGCGAGGTGTTTATGAGTGAGATCGTTCCACTGTGTTTTTTTCTTCCCTCTCTTCACCTGGAATCTTTTCATCTCACTCAGCACAGGTTCAAATCCAGGTTAAAACCCTTGTCTCAATCTATATCTCTCAGTCCTGGAAAACAGCACAAGCAAAACTAAAAAAATCACTAGCAAATTGTTAGCTCAGCAGATTCCCCGTGCTAGTGTGCACGTCTCTCTGTATGTGTGCACGTCTCTCTGTATGGGAGGTATGCTAGCCATGCACCCACCTGCTAATTCAAAAGCTTCAATCAGCTTGGCTAACTGAAGAGACAACCCTGGGTTGCTGTAATTGCCCTAGTGACAGTGCTTCGGCAAGAAAGAAAAAAAGCCTTTCTGTGTCATCATTTGCACAACGTTATGAATAGGTTAATAAAATAAAATACTTTAATTATAGCTTAGTTGCCATATTGTTAATGGTGCCACTGTGGCTCAATTGAATAATACAGTTTTTACTATTAATTATCTGAAAGTGAACTTGCTTAAATGATATTTTACAGCCCCTTGATAAAATTACCGCTAGAGGCAATGTAATGATAGACAGACAAAGGCCATGCACAAATTATCATAAACTATTAGCTTGTTTCCAAAGGGTTTTATGTTAATCTTTTAGCGCTTAAGTACCCTGCAATTAACATATCAGGAGGAGCTGCCTTCCAGCTAGGCTTGCAAATTGAAGTCCTCAGATAAAAAAGCTATTGAGATGAAACCCTGAAAGAGAAGAGGAGCTATCGCACTGAAGTGTGCTGGAATTTTTTTACTCGTGTGTGTGTGTGTGTGTGTGTGTGTGAGTGTGAGCGCACATTAGTGAGAGAGGGAAAGCGATAGAGAGACTTTAAGAGCACTGAGACAAAGAATGAGTAAAAAAGAGAGCAAGATGCCGTGAGAGTGTCTGTGATCAAGGATGTATAACAATTCCATTATCTCTCTTAGGTGATGACATGAGATGTCTCTTTCAGGCCTCGTTCCCTTTGTCTAATGCTACACAGTGTTCAAACTATAGGAGGATTGAAATGGCTTTCATTGGCTGCGATGGCGGCATCTGATGGAATGTGTTTACACATCAGCCTAGTGGCTTGATATGTAAATGTAGCGCGTTGAAAAGGCTACAGGGAGATATGGTTCATTGTTAGGTCTTCACAGTCTGTGTTCCCTTTTATGCTAAGCACAATTGTATCCACTGAGCGAGCATCTTGTAAACCACCCGTTGCCTTTGGTAGGTTAAACCCACAAAGGAGACCCATGCTTTGGAAGATATGCATGTTTTATAGGGTAATTGGCAGCTTTGCTTTGGTCTGCCTTCTTTGTTGTCACATAGCACATAGCAGCTGACACCATTTACATTTACGACAATTAAATGAAAATACCCATTACTTACGTTCATTCTAGTTTTATTGTCACGCTTACTAACTGTAGAAAATAAAAGAGGGTAATTACGTTTCCAGTAGAATATTATTCTCTTTTTTTGTGAAGAAAAATGTAGAATTTCTATATAAGTTTTTTGTTATTTTATGTATTTATTTTCTAACATAATTAGCTAATGTTTTTTGATTTAGCAGCCTTTTCTGTTTTGTAACCATCTCATCATCCTCGCTGTAAGAAGTGATTCATTGTGTATGTGAGTAATGAATTGTTAGACCATTACACATGGCATTCTGTACATTCTAGTACACATCACTCCTGACACAGTGAAACTCTATTGTCCATAGAGTGCTCGGATATTTTCCTCCATCACCCAAAGATAGATGGCTCCTCTGAGGCCTTAATCTCATGTTAAAGATTTGTTGGCCTCTAGAAGTCAGGCCTAGCATTGAGATGCCTCGCCTGATTTATATTCACTGGCATGGAAGGGGAGCCAAGTGCACTATCTGCAAAGCAGATGCTGCAGCAGTGCCCTTGTATTGGGCTTTATATTTCACCTGAAATACAACCTGCAAACAAGGTCATGTCCTTGAACCCCCTATTCCCTCTTTTTCTATTTCTCTCCTTGTATTTTTTCACTCTGTAATAATGATCGGCCTAACAAAAATGTTATGTCTGTATTTTAATTTGGAAGAATAGCATAGGAAATAGCACTTATAGTCTCTTAATTTTCTTTCATGGTTGAATATGAGAGCAGAAGAGAGAAACGAGGTGCATAGCCAGCCAAAGTCCTGATGAACACTGCCTTTAAAACCAAATTCTTGTCTGTCAGCCCCTGTAATTTATGGGGCGGAGATTACAAAGCTACCGATACGATAAATTAAACTGATGGACAGAATTATGCCCAGTGCTTCCTGCTCTCCCCAATGACGCACACTAACTTAGCACTGGCTGACAATGAGTGTGATTTACCACCCGGGCAAGAGTGGAGAAGGGAAAACATTCACATGCAGAGGCACCAAGGCCTCACTTTGGCCCACAGCCTAGTGAATAAAACCCCGCTTTAATTCACCCACAAACGTGTCGCCATTAAAAGACTAAGAATAGGGATTGCAGATCATAAATACTCTCTGATTTATTAGCTAACAACAAAGAGCATGAGCCCAGCCAAGGAGATGGAGATTGTTTGACAGAATGTTGTCAAGGAGAGAAAAAGAGAGGAAAAACACACTCATTCTCTCTTCTCACAGACACTCTTAGCTAAATCTGACCAAGGATGTAGCCCAGCTCTATCTCCTGCAGCAGCGTAGGAGCAGATGTGTCTGCTCTCTTCTCAATGTGTGACAGACAGAAAAGATAAACAGAGAGAAAAGCGGAGAGAGAGAGAGAGAGAGAGAGGAAGAGACGGAGGGAGGGAAGTAAAGAGAGCAGGAGCTGGCACGGCACTGGCTAATTTATCTCGCTGAGAGACAGATTAAAGAGAGAGGAGAGTGAAACAAAGTTCCACTGGCTTAATCAGCGGACAGCCTGCTAGCAGAAGACATGATAAATCAGAGCGAGCTCAGTACAGGAGAAAGCCTTTGCTCTGGGAGGGAACGGGAGACATCCTCCGCCAAACAGCGGTATCTTTTACATGCACTGTTGTGAATAGCAACTCGTGAACTTGCTATGTGTATTCTTGCAATCGATACTCATTGCTATTGTTTGAACAAACATTGTTATACAGTAGCCTTCTGCTGTTACTTTGTTCCGACACTGTTATTTTTAGTAGTGGGTGAACAACCCTGCTCGGCGGTGTTGTGTAAACAGGACAAAGGGACATGAAGGGCCTTAAGTTTCCCCCTTGGTTTTTGTGTGCAGCCGTGTCTTTCTTTAGCTCCGTGTCTGACAAGGGACTAACCTAAGGGCCTAACCCAGGAACAGGAAGAGGGGCTTAGATATCCCTGTGTCATTAGTTCACTACGGGGTCACAGCTGGGCCACTCAGAGCATGATTACACCCCTTGATTTATCTGCTTTGGAGCCCAAACACAGATAAATCTCCAAGCTCATCCCCGCCGTGGGATCCTCACTGTCTGATAAACGGCCCAAGCTCAATAAACAGCCACCACCCCCCACCCCCACAAGCCAGCAACCCCTCACACATTATGAATAATGCATTCAGATTGCGAGCTCTGTTAAATGTGTATATTTTGTATCTTAAATGGCAAAGGTGCCTCTATGATCTCTATCCAATCCTCCTTGTATGTCTTTGATGAAATGCGAGGGAGGCAGAGGTTGGCGGACATTTTGTTTTGTAGTTGTGAACTTTATTTCCTCACCCTGGCTGTCGTCCTCCAGCATTCTCACATAAATATATTTTATGCAAATATGTCACGAGTTAGCGTGCACCGCAGCTCCTGTGTAGATATTGGCCTGTCTGCGACTTTATGACAAAGTTTAAAATCATTCATTACAGTGACCCCTGCGGTAAATTCACTCAGTGGAAAATTGCCCCGGCTCTCCTGTTTGGTGTGTAGATGTGATCACGAGTGCATTTTTAACTTAATTAATTGGCCGTTTCTGTTGACAAGAAATTTATGCAGTAATAATTTGCTCGAAATAGATGCAGAGCGCAGGAAATGAGATATCCATCAGGGCGCTTGTGTTCCGCCAGCTGCACCGCGGCTAATATGAAAGTATTTCAGGCTGCTCAGACCCTGCTGTTTGCGCAGTCAAGATTATATATACCCACGATCCATTGCCTGCCTCAGAGGCGCTCATGGAGGTCTATGATAACAAAGACTATGTGATTTATGGCCTGCTGTGAAAGCAGAACTTGATGAGATTAAACAATTTCATAGCACGAGTGTTTCTCAGAGGGCCCTCTGATTTGTGGCGGCAACGCCGACAGTAAATCAGGTTTATATATCTGAAAGCATGCTCAGCAAAGGAGTGCAATTACTGTTTAAGACAGCTACTTTTTATTTAATTTTTATCCCTGGTTTGTCTCTTTTATTCCTGGCCTGTCACACAGCCACTCACCTTCATAAGTCCTTCTGAGGGAAGGGTTGAAGAAGAAAGGAGGTGGGGAAGTCGAGGAGGGGAAGGCGCAGTGGCGTGGGCCCGCTGCTATCTCTCCTTCACAGCTTTTAGAGAAACAACAACAACAACCAGGGGACAACAACGGCCACCGGCAGAACAACACGGGCATCCATAGAGCAGGGGGAAGCACTCCATTTTTAATGCATTGTTTGCCTGCTGCTCTGTCCCTGTCTGAGTAAATGGAGTAGGCAGAGTGTAATTAGAGAGCTGGGCTTTGCTCCGTGCCATAAAGATGACATGGTGTAATGATACAGCTTACAGGCCCGCAGAGGGTTCTGTCTCGCAATGGAGGATCTGGGTCGTTTGCCTGTGACTTATGATATGTGTGGAAGATGACAGTGTTATCATTGCGACGTAGAACTCAGAGATGTGGATGGGGGGAATTTCTTTCGAAAGGTTGTCAGGGATCGGAGGCAAGCGGAGATGGATAGGGAGCATATTAATCATTTGTGTTTACAGTTTGTCGTGTAACGTTTTTTGAATTGAAATAAAGAGGAATCTAATTTTCAGTAGCATCATTGTCATCATTTTGTATGTTTTTAGTGATCTGTACATGCTAAAAGAATGAAGTGTAAGAAAACACAAACAAAAAGCCCAATTATTTGATTTCATACCGCTGAACGTCTCTGCTTTGAGTTCAGAGGTCAGAGTTTTTACATTTCGATAACTGTAGTTGTAGCTGTATTTACATCATACAAGTCTGCATCTGCACTAATCAACAAATCAATTTGTGTTTGTGCGTGAATGTAAGTGAGCATGTAAGTACATGTGCATTAGTGTTTCACGCATTCAAATAATGTGAAAGGGTGTGTGTGTGTGTGTGTGTGTGTGTGTGTGTGTGTGTGAGAGCTTTTTAATGTGAGTGCATGCACACATGCAAATCTGTGTGTTTTTGAAGTTGTAGTTAAATGTTCCACGGGTGTGTGTGTCTGTGTGTGGTGTGTGTCTGTGTCCTTGGGTGAAGATGTGAGTTGTGCATCTGTCTGCATCATCCCATATCTTCCCAGAAAACATCAAGAGATCTCATTATTTCGACATATCTCAGGTTTTATTTTTTTTTTCTTCCTCTTTTTTTTTTCTTACCGTATGCCTTGAGTCAAAATTAGTTTTCATTCCCTCTGTGATCTTACTGACTGAAGCCGGCTCAAAGTAAAGAAAATCGCAGTCTTCGCAGCGAGGCTGAGTCAAACACACACTTCACACAGTCGCAGTCTGAGTTAAGCATTGCTAAGTAACCTTCACATTTCACTCGTGTGAAGAGCTAATTTCCTTTAAGTTCACATGTCACTTTTTGTGGCTCTTTTTGTGGGTCCTCTTCAAATGTCTCTCGGCGTCTAATTGCATAGGAAACATTCTAGACAAGCCGGTGTGACAGGCCCGCTCGCAGAGTCTTCAATTATTAAACATCCTACACTCTAGAAAACAGCCCTGACGTTAGCTACAGCCCCTAATCAGAACAGAAAGCCTCATGATATGTCACACTCCTTAGTTGCTGTGGTTTTGTGTATGTGTGTGTGTTTGTGTAAGAAAGATGAAAATATTTCTTTTCGCACCAATAAGGCAAAACTCTTGACAAAAATGATTTTTGTCACAGGTACGAACATTCACACTTTCCTTTTTTCTCCTGTTTTAGGAGAGGATTTTGTGTAAAAGTTTTGAACACACATAATCATTGTTTTAACTAATACATACAACATTTTGTGATTCTTTTTTTTTTGTCTTTGTAACTTCAGAATCCGTGCCAATGGAAAGGTCATACTAGTCCAAAATAAGAAATAGCCTCCAGCTAATTGTACTGCATACCTGTAATGTAGGCTTACATTCCCGCTTTAAATCACCTACACTTATTCTGCAAGACGCTCAAAGTAAAGGTCGGGTGGCTTTTTTAAATTTCAACCTAAAAACAAATACAGCCTTATTACCATCTATGAGTCATTGCTATGGATGATTAACGTCCAGCAGCACTCAACCTTTGCCTGTCTGATGCTTAGCCGTACACAAAAAGACAATGTTCACTGTTGCCGGTTTGCTCAGTGTGCCCCGTGCCCCGTGCCCCGAGCGAAACATGGGAACGGTTGCTCTTGTGATCAGTGATCATATGATACATTTACTCAGAGCAGGGTCATTGGAGTAGAACTGGTAAATCATTAAACACACGCTCAGCAGTCTTCCTGCTGAGCAAAAGACTGCTGAACTACCCACAAGTGCAGGCACCATTACATCAAATGTTCTTCCCCCCGCTATTACCTAAGAAAACAGAATTAATGCTTTTCATGTCCACAACAGCAATTTAAAACACGTTATTCTCTTCCCTCCTAACGCACCATCATTAAGGTCAGATATATAAAAAAAAACGTTAGAATTAATAAACTAGTGTTCTACCTTTCATGAAATGGTTGCTGGCCAAATGTGAATTTTAACAATTTTAACGACTTACGTGTTTTCCTGGCTATATAATAACATTTAAATATAATATTTTGTGTATTAGTACACCGTAATATTAGGCTTCTGTGAAAGCACTCTGAATTATGCATGCAAGTCCTGTGTGTGCATGTGTATTAGGGATAGATTCAATCTCTTGTAGTGAATTAGAGCATTTCTCATTTCATCATTACATGCTGTAAGACGCTGCAAGCTGGTGCTACTTATTCCTTTCATTGTTTATTTCTAAAAGTGTTGTATTGTTCGTAACCCCGAACTTCAGAAGTATGACACGTGGATCATAAAAAATTCTATCTAGTGAAGAAATAAACGTGTCATGCCAGCATTAAATGTTGACTCAAATAAGTTCACAAGTTGTGTCTCCTCTGATCTCTAACATGATCAGAAAGCAAGCACCAGTTTACAAAGACAAGACGTGAAAAAAGTTCCATGCACAGACACAAAAGAGATATTTTGATATAGACCCAAAGAGAAAACATATCAAAAGACATTTTTATACATGTCTTTTGCAAGCACAAAAAGCAGAAATGGTGTCAAGAGAAAACAAAACAGAAGGCTTGTTTCTTCCAACAATTGCTTTAAGCTACAAAAATCTCCTTGAGTCCCTAGCCTCCCCTCAATGTCAGCCCCCCCCCCCTCCCCCTCCCCTCGCTCTCCCTCCCTCTCTCTCCTATCCGTTTCTCTCTTTTCCCCTTTTCCCTCTCCGAGGCAGGACAGGGCCCTCTTTGCACCCTGATAGGTTGCGGGCTGATGCTTAGCAACAACATTCCTGTGCCCTAAGTAGCAGTAAGCCTCTGGCTGAACTCTTTGATGTGGCTGTCAGGCCACATTTATTTCCTTTTAGCACTTTGTCTACTTGTCCAGATGTATAAGGAGATAAAAAGGGCTGGTGTTTACACTGGTCTCCCTCTGTAGCGCGGCTGTAATTAGATTGTATTGCTGGTCAGTCTTAAGGAGGGAGGTGAGGTGAAGCCAGGCAGGAACCACCTGTGTCAGGATGAGACCTCAGAGTCTGCCGGAGAAAAGAAGCCGTGTGTATAACACTGTGCAAGATACTTAATGTATTTCACTTTTGTACATAACGCTGTGGCAGCAACATGATCACATTCTAGTGAAATCTTTCTAGATCAGTTGCTGTCAGCGTAATGTTCTGTAATATTACATCCATCAAGATGTGAAATTGACAACCAAGCCTGCAAAACTTTATAAACTTTGTTGCAGTTGCATCTGAAAAACACCTCGATATGCTTCAGCCTTCCCCAAGTCCCTTTTTAGTATCTCATATTTTCAGGAACCCCGCTGTGGAGGTGGTTATGTGCTTCCATGTGGCTCTCTTTGTGTTTTGATTTTGTGTCTTTCCATCCCTCCCCTGTCTCTCTCTCTTCCTGCTCCCCTCTCTTATGGTGATATGTTGTAAGTAATAATCACTATTGCCTCTGGGTTTCAACTTTATCAGCATTTATTCACATAACAACACAGACAAGGAGACGACAGACAGCATTGGTGTGATGTATTATCCAGTATGGGAATCATCTTTCATAATGACATCCAACAGAGCTTCCCCTCACTGCCACCACGCTTTTCTCTCTCACACACACACATACACACACACTTTCTTCATTTTTCTCTCCCTATTTTCCACTCCCCTCTGTCCACCCTTTATTATCGCAGAATCCATGGTGCTCCCCAGCCTGTAAATTTGTGCGGCATTATCATAAGCTGTGGCGATAACTCACATTGCACAGAGACAATAATGATGTGAACACTCAGCATATGCCCCGGGCCCAGCAAATTAAAACAATGCTCAGCTTGATGAGCAGACTAATCTGGACAGCAGAGAGACTGAAAGAGAGGGAGAGAGGAAAAGGGGGTGCAGGAGCATCTTAAATACACGACACAGCAGCACCTCCCTCTGTTCAGTGTAGGTACAACTGGAGAAAACAGAGAGGGACAAGGGGAGAGAAAGAATGGATACAGGAAAGAGGGAATAAAGAGGGTAGGAGCGGAGAGGAAGAGCTTGTTTAGAAAACATGAAAGGGATATGATTTGTGAGGACATCATGAGACAATCACTAGCTTGTATTTATGTCCTTGGAGTAATCATACTAGTTCATATTGTCATATGTTATCTAGTAGTTTATTAAAAAAAGAGCTAAATGTCAAATATTATAACAATCTTTGTTTTTTTAATACATTTATAAGACAGTCGTGTAGCTCTCTGTGTTTATTCTAACAATTGTGTGTCAACCATCATTTAGGTCTGCGAAGACTAGTGTTGTAGCCCGTTTCAGTATGAAATATATAATATACTAAAATAATCATCATCATAAGAGCTCCTTAAGGGCAAGAGATACATTTCTCCTTCATTTATTCCACATTCATTCTCATTACAAGCATTGCTGCTTTCTCATCCTCTGGACAGGACGTTGAGTAAATTGAAAGAGTGCAGATGTGGAGGGATACAGAGGAAGGTCTGAGAGGAGCAAAGGGAGGATCGGGACTTGGGGAAACTAGCTGATTGATGTTCTGTGGGTGGGGTAAAATGGTTGTGCTGGATAGGACAGGAAGTGACAACCACATATGTTGAATGGGTTGGGTGTTTGATCAGCAAGCATGATACTGAAGAGGTGAAGTGGTGGTGTCATGCATAGCATGGGGACTGAGTGGGTGGTGATACTAAAAGCAAGGTGACTGACGTCCCATAGGACCAAAACCAGCCCAAGGCTTCATGCAAGCAGTCCCTCCCTCTCCTTCTTCTCCTCCAACCCCATCCCCCCCCCCCCCAGTTAATGCAGTTAATAATGTGGCAACTAGGAAGATTAATTGTGAGCAAGCAGCAGGATTAGGAGGGGCTTTTGGGGGGCCATGGAGGCCAGAAGAGGCCCAGGCTTGTGATCTTTCAAGCAGGCCAGGAAACGAGGCAAGCAGGGGCGCAACTCCGCGGTGGCTCAGAAGAGCATGGAGGTATACGTCAAATAAAGAGGGCTCACAATCATTGTATTAGTTGCTCTGTTAGCTCATAATGATTGTCATAGACAGACTCTTTGTGTGTTCATCATGACGACTAATATCAATCATACCCTCAAAACCAAAATGCATTTTGTTGTAGATAGAATTTGTGGTTTGTCTCTTTGGCCCATTCCAACATCCATTGTGCCAGTGACGCAGTTTAAAGACATAACTGCGTTTGAATACCTCATTTATTTTTTCACAAATGGGGAGTTCACGTTTTTACTGAGCACAGTATGTTCTTATTTTGGGTCGTTTTAACTTTTTTGTATTACACATTCCATTCAAGTACAGCGGACAAGCAGGGAGTGATCTGTGATATTCCTAAACAGGTTTCAGCCACTCCAGAGGCAGCAGGTCTGCTGTCAAAGCTGTATTTTTATTACAAGCTGGTTCTTTTTAAAAGCCCGGTCCGCCACATATGTGGTAAGGCCTCAGAATAGGCGTATTTCGCCATTTTTCTCTTTGGTGTAATGTGACACACATGCCGGCCAGAACTTAATGCCTTTCAGAGATGCTATCTGAAAGCACATTATGTGATTGTTTTCAACTCACAGTGCTCTCTTTGCCCATGAAGAATATGGTTCCATTTAACAGTGCAGACCATTCCATTTCTCAAGGTTATGCATGGGCATGTAGAGGAACAACAATACAAGTGGGAAAAATGCAGCTCCAAACCATCTCTAATATGTATTTGTCAGTTGAGTCTCTTGCTATGATTAAAGACCCAGTGAATTCCTTCCTGCAGGAAAGGAAAGTATTTCTACAAAGGCATCGGATATCGCTGTGTCATGATAAACTGCCTGCTCCACTGGCTAAAAGGCTAAGGGAAGGAAGTGGATGTTTTGGACCTTGAAAAGTGCACAAAAGAACAACAGCACAATAGACTGTTGACCTGTTTGGGATAATGTTCTGAGATTCAGGCCTCTGTTTTCTCTTTCTCTTAAAGCCGCATTTGTCACACTTGTTTAGCCTGAACCTCTGACTTTGCTCACAATCGATAGCTTTTTCTTGTTTTGCAGCCAGGAATATACGCATGTATTTACCTCCCGTTTCAATTATGAGACATTAAATAAGGTAGCCGGTTAAAGATTTTTTTTTTGCAAATTGCATTTCCTCTCTGTGGAGAAGATTACTCTCGCATAACCACGCTACATTTGGCTGCTCAGAGTGAGTGACATCTACCCTTTAGATGACCACTGAAGGAGGTCATGGCTGAGTGAAGGTTAAGACCTCTCCTTCCTAACCAGGCCGTAGATCAGATCATCAAAGACAGGAGTGAAGCTCCACTACACGTGAGAAGTAATAAAAATTATGCCACATTATGTCATAAAACAGGAGCAGTGTTTCTAACATGTCCTGCACCAATCCCAAAGGATTTATGACAGTCTGCTACAATGATACTTGCCTTTTTAAAAACTTCCCATCTAAATATTCATTCTATTTGTTATGTCTCCTTTCTCTTATAGCCACCTAATGTGCCTGGATCTGAGAGTCACCCTCTGCCCTACACTCCTCTACCCCGAGGATCCAGAGATGCCAAGAACCACAAAGGTAACCTTTTCACTTAGGTGGTTTGTACATTCATCTGTACAGATATTCTTCAAAGTTAGCAAGAAGCAGCACAATATAATAGCAAGCATTCAATCAAACCCACGGATTATGTAAATATAAATTATAACCTTAGCGGCTATTGACCTTGAGACTGAGTGAAGCATGTTATCTATTCTTATTGATCTCATTTCATCTGCGTGATGTGTTGATAGTGGGAATAAATCTGAGTAATCTAGGTTAACTCTGATCTGAATGTATGCGTGGGAGCACACGGCGCATATACAAGACGAAGCATCCTTGATCTGTTGATACTAGACATTGATTAGGCCTCATATTGACCCGGTGTAGATGTAACTGTGTAGCAACTCCTTAACATCAAACACTCTAGTAATGCATTACATTAATTAAAAAGGCACAACGTTCTAAATTAATTGCGTGGGCCACCTTCTGCGTTTGTAGCAGATTCTAAGCTGAGGTTGTAGTAAAAAAGCCCATGGCAGTCCATTTTACTAAACTGTACCCATACATCAGATAAACTTGAGCCTTCACACTTATTCACAATAAGCCCCACATTTCTCAGGCCAGCTCTTGTGCTTTAGACATTCATCACTGTCTTCACAATGCAAAACACCTGTGATAGGTTGACCACCAGTGAGGTAGCACAACACGCCGGCAGTGACCATCTCTACCTCCCGTTTATGGCGCCAAGGACAGATCTATGTCATAAAAGCGCGGACGGTGGCAGCTCCCACCGGATATAAGGACAGGAAGAGCACCGTGCTTTGTCAAAATCAGACCCGGCTAAGATCAGTCCATTTAAAGGTGAGGGGATCTGACATGAAATATTTTCCCCTCCATCTAAGATCTGAGCAGCAGTGACAGTCTCCATTTGTTATTTTTATGATGCAGTGCTGCAGTCTTAGATAACACAGCCCTCATCTTCGCCCTTCACCTCCTCTTCATGTCCCCACCTCCAGCCCCTACTCCAGCTCTTTGTTATGTTTTTCTTCCTTGTATTTACACTTCTTAAACATACTTGAGTTTTCTTTATTTGTTGGAGACGGTCACAGTAACTCCTTAGTCAAAGAGAACAAAGCTGTGGCAAGGCAGCGCCACAACAAACAACATTTTTCAGACAGTAATTTCAAACAACCGAGTCTTTACCGAGTTAAACTCAGGGAAGAAAACAATAGAGGTGAAATAATGAGCTGAGCGATTTGATGTTGTTCATTGCAACAATGTCATTTTAATATGCATGGAGAATTAAACAATACCCTACATGTTTGTTTTTTAAAGTGAGAGTTGATATTGCATGTCCTGTTTGTGCTGTTCTCTAAAGAACTGCTTTTGTTGTGTGACATTAAATGCACTATGCTGTATTGAAAATATATTGAATTATGGCATTTGACAATATATCGAATCAAACCCTGGATTTAGTGGATTACATTACATCCTTTGTAAGCAGCTGACGTGTGTCTAAGTACACATTATACAGTATGTGATTGTGACAGTAGTTCCTTTAAGGTTTAATGAAGTGGCCTTGTTGTGGGTACCGTTCAAGGGAGGCTATATAGTTTCATCCTGATCAGCAGCACTTCTGACATCACCCTGTCGGCTGCTCAGAGAGAACCTCCCTTTCCTCCTTCCAACCCCCTGCACCCACCCCCTCCACCGTGTCACCTGTGTGGAAGCCCCAGAGCCTGGGTGCCAGAGGTAATTACAGCATCTAGGAGCTCCCAGAGGAGGGCAGCGCTGGCAGGTCACTGCCCAGGGAGAGAGGAGTGGAAACCAAGGACAGAACTCCAGGATAAGCTCCTGTCTTAGCTGGTGGAGGAGACTGAGCAAAACACGGCAGCGAGGAGAAGAACAGGGAGGGAAAGGGGAGAAAGGAAAGCAAAAGATGTGGTGTTATCTCAACCATAGACCAGATATGAAAAGAGATAGATAGACAAAACAAGAGGGCAAGATAAATGAGAGAAGAAGAGACAGTAAGAGGACCAGCGTTAAACAGTGAAAGTAGATTTGACTTAAAAAATGAGAGAGAGCTAGACAAAAAGACAAAGTGAAGGAGGAAGGTGGGGGCTCCAGAGTGTCTTGGTGAAGGCGTGACAAAGAGTGGAGTGGAGTATATAGTCTGGCAGAGGGGCCTGAGGATCCTCCACTACTGTCACCTTGGCTCTAACTCTCAGTACTGGTCCAACTGTCAACTCAACTTTAAATCCAACAGTCCAAAATGGAGTCCCAGCCTAAAGTACTGTGTGTGTTCACGAAGACTGGCCTCCACCATACTATTAACCCAAGCCAATGACATATTGTGTTCCTGTGCCTTACCATGATGATTTATCATTTCATCATAGGTTATTTATTACCACCCTGTTATTTTCTTAGGATGACACATTTTGAAGTTTATTTCATAGATCTAATTATAACTGTAGTTCAGAATTATGTAACAAATGATGCTTCAGACTTGATTGATATATCCATGTACACAGAGCAGATTTTAATGAAATATCTTTCATTTCCTCTGTATATTTCAATAAATATGCAGAGACTAGTAACTGCTTTTTTTACAGGTATCAGATTAAATGTGAGTAGGCCATCCCTCAGCAGTGACAGCGGTAAATGAAAGGGATATATTTGTACGAGCAGAGTAAACAGACGAGGTAAAAAAGGCCTGAAACCCGCCTTACAGTATGAGCCCTGGGCCCTTTTAATCTTGTTGTTCTGGGCCCGCTTCCAGCTACTTTGTATGTATGTATCTTAAATGGTGCACAACTGTTATTAAAATCCCAGGAGGAAAGCAGCTTTCGATGAAAAAAAAAAAAAAGCCTCCTTCCTGACGACACCCATGGGTTGTCTCTCGCATTTTGTTTGCCGGTTCGCTTTCATTACATGTCGGGGTGATCTGCACCGCAACTCCTGCTACACTCCACCTCGCTCCCTCGGCGCCCCCCCCCCCCCCCCCACAAAAAAAAATGGAGCAACGGGAACAGATCCAAACTAAGAGTAAACTGTTTTATAGTTGCCGCACAACAAATAAACAAACATCTGGAAGCATTCAGAGCGGCCCATTAGAAGGACTCTGGGCTTTGCCAAAAAGGGGTAAATGATGAGGAATGGGCTGTCGAAAGGCTGGCGGAGACAGGGGAGAGGCCAGATGACGGAGCTGTGGGTGCTAAGCACTGCCTTTTAGAGCTCAGCTGGGCTCAGAGAGATCTACACCTGCTGCTATCTCCTCCTCCCCTCCTTTCCTCCACCAGACATCTGGATGGGATACATGACTAATGGATGACTAAACTGCTAGTGTTGAAACTTAGCTGTTGTCATTATGAAGGGGAAGGTTGTTGGTTTGACTGATGACTTAATGTTCGTTGCACAACGCACTTAGTTAAACTAAAAGTGAGTTTGACAGCTTTAGAAAATGTTAATGCGTCAAAACAGATATACAGCTCCCTAATGTCGGTTTATTGTTGCTTGTTTAATAACCAGAGCTGATACTATTATTTATAACCGCATGGGTCAGATGCTGTTGTGAATACAAATATTAACCTTTCGTAACGTCCTGTTATTTAAAGTGAACACGTGCTACAGGGTACGGAATGTTTTAATTGACTACATTATCTCATACATGTGTTTCTTTACTCCCGACTTGTTTTCCGCGCTTGAGTGATTCGGCTCGTTACTGTTTGATGTCACTCAGTGGTTCGACTGAAACTCGTCTTTCTGTTGATAATCTTCTCATTCCGGTCTGGCCCGCCTTGGCATCTTCCATGAGTATGGAAATGTCCTCTCCAGAACGCGGTGAGAGAAGACAGAGCACCTTTTGACGTTTCCCATTAGACACATGTACGTGCTCTGCAAGACATTTCACTCAGCCTCGTAATGATTATACCAGCAGGATCCGTCCCCTGATAAACATCACTCTTAAACACAGAAACTGGCCCCCACACAAGTAAAACGAGGCGTATGGAAAGAACAAAGTGTAAGCTTTTCCTCCACACAGATGCAGAGCAAGTTACCCTTTGCAGAAATGCTTTCTGTAAACTTTTTATGATAAACTACAATGCGTGCATTCAACGCTAAGAAATGACAGACGATGAAACATTTCATAGAGAAGGATATATACAGATCTCACTGCCAGCTATACAGCATGAGCGTGTGTCGAGTGAGCCTCTGCACCGAACTCTACGAGGTGAATTGACAAAGTAAAGACATTCTTCCCGGGTAAAGAGATCATAAAAATGTTTCCCAAGCACTCGTCACGGCATGAAAGTTTTATTTTCTTGCAATGTTTGCCAGTTTGTGAGCTGATGAGGTGTCCACGATTAGCTTCTAATGACAGTGTAAGTTTTCCTCCACATAAAGCCACACAAATTAAAACCCACAACAGATGGTCTTATTTGTTAGCATGAACATAAAAACATGGCCCCACGAAAATATATTACTAAAGGGGTTGAAAGTGACCAAGTACATTTTATTATGTACTGTATTTACGTGCTTACATTACACCATGTTATACTTCTACTCCACTACATTTCAGATATACATATTACATTTATTCACTGATTTCCAATTTTACACATACTCATGCGATCAACTCATTGGATGTGAAGCATTGTATTGTGAAATGATAATAAACTGTGTGTGTGTGTGTGTGTGTGTGTGTGTGTGTGTGTGTGTGTGTGTGTGTGTGTGTGTGTGTGTGCATATATAGGCACCTATATTTGTGGTGTGTGTGATCTACTCACTAATTGTTGAAGCTGTTCTATATTAAATGTTTGTAACCCAGACTTGTAGTGAAGGAACTAGAACCTGAAAGTTCAGCCACAGTCGCATCAATCTGTTTTTTCGCGAGGTAGGTCCTGCTGCATATCACAGTGCTATCTACTCCCCGTATATGAGGACAGCCTCTATTTCCTTTATGCGAGTCAGATGATGTGATATTATTCCTCCAAGGAGTGGATTGGCTCTGCAACATGAATATCCATTAAAGCCGGCCTATGGAGATGGATGAGGGGAGAGGGGAACGAGGCAAACTGGGCCTGCAATCCTTCACCGCAGCTTCACATAACACTGCGCTGTCCGCATCCAAAGTGATGAGAGCTCATTTTTGGAGGCATGCCTGTCCTTGTTATTACTACCCTGGAAATCACCTCTACGTTTTCTCCTTCAGAAGCAGGCTAGATTAAAATGCCAGTATAACCTCCTCAACTTCCATGACAGGCTTAACTGCCGAACTCTGACGTGCCAGCTCTAAACTGCTTTGAGAAAGCTGCCTTCCACCAAGTGTCATTATCTCTCCGTTATCGGATGGCACTCCGCTCACAGTGTGTGAATAATTCTGTTTGTGCTGGGTTTGGGGAAATGTCAGTGACACTATTGTTTTTACCTTGCCGTTTGATGTAGCTGAGAGAGTCTCCTGAGTGCCTTGAGTTCTTAAACTGATGTTGGACGTATACAGCAAAAACTTAAAGTGAAAAGATAGGACTGTCAGCTTCTGAGCCATTTCAAGATATTTGTTAGGGCGTCTTACTAGAGGTATAAAAGTAAATATTTCTCTCTCTGATATTCTGCCTTAATAAGGGATGTTTCACAGTCAAGTTTAAAGTATGCTGGATTTGTTTTGACTGAAGTGATCCAAGCAATAGATCAAATTAGACATTTTGTATCTGAATGTTGTTCATTTAAATCCACTGTACAAATTCATCTGATGCTGCAGTTTTTGTAAAACACCTATATCACTTAATAATGATCATTACTCATGTTGGACACTAAGCCTAAAAGCACACTTTTGAATTCTTCCATCAATCACCACCTAAATATGATGATTACAAACTTTGAACCATTTTTGTCAGCAGCAGGGAAATATGTAGCCTCTTAAATCTTAACCGTCTGTGACGATCACAGACAAAGCTTTCTTATTTATGATGATACAAACCCAACTGGACTCACATTAGAAACTTGCTCAGGCACAAACGGATGCAACTTTGAGCCAATATGTTGGCTTCTACTCCAAATGTGTCAGCCCTCTTGGAAAAACACACCGCTGGTGCGTTGGACTTTGGTCTACTTCCCAGTTGCACTGGTCAGTCTCAGGAAAGTAGCAGAACATAAATCACCCAAAGTAGATAGGTCTTACTAGGCTTGAATCAGCTCTGAACTTCTGGTATGGCTAATGCTACACCATTATTCATTTTCCAACATGATTTGTAGTTGTGGTTCGGGAAAACTGAGATGCGGCCTCGGCTTCTTTCAGTCAGAAGTTGGAGCAGGTTTTTGCAGCCTTTATGGTTTCCAAAGGTGGGAGTCCATCATAGTCGTTTTGGATGGGTTTTTAGCTGCCAGATGGTTTTGGATATTTTTACAGCAGGATGGATGTTGGGTCCACCAGTTTTGTTCTGTGTCAGTACCCTTTGAAACAAATTGCTCCGTGAGCAGGCGGAGTATGTCTGTGTGAGGGGGCTCACTACCCTTCATTCTGATGAATAGCTACTAACATGCTGGCAGATGCTGGACAACTTGTCATGCTAAAGGGGACAGGATCGGACCTCAATAAGTCCTTGTAGCTTGTAATTATTGTATATTACCAGGTATGTTTACACATACGTACACGATGTCTCATATTTTAGATTGTATGATGAAGCAAGTTAACATACAGTACCTGCTAGATGTCTTGTTTGTTTATGTAGGATCGTACTGTATATCTCAGGGTGTTTTTAATAAATTATTTTTTGAGTAGACTGTAGATCGTAACGCTAGGGTAACTCAGCTCACACGGTAATAATTCAAAATGAAAACAGTCTGGTTAATGGCTCCAACAAATTAGATTCCAATTCACTCGGTGGACAGTTTATCATGCCGGGTGACAAGGAATTCTCTATGGCTTAACAGCTGTGCTACATCACTGAACTTTTCTGTCAGACATGATCGTAACGGAGCTTTACATGCCATAGATTCACTAATATGTAGTGAGAAAAGGGGCCACCAGTGATAATTTACACAGCTACATAAACTGCTGTCCTGTTAGAGGACAAGTGGAAATCACACACTGAAACAGCAACCTTCCCTGGTTAGCCATATAGTACAATATATCAATACAAGCATGCAGGTGCAAGATGCATGGGCCAAAGCTAGGATGATCACATACTATAAGTCTGTCTTAGACTGATAGACTTATCCCTTATCCCTTTAAGTAGTTTGCATCAGAAGACATCATCACACAATCTTCCTCTAAAACATAATTTATTTGTCATAATTATAAATTCTATGGTTTAGATGTTGGATTGAAGAATTATAGAGATTTGGGGCTTTTGAGTCATAAATAATTATGATTAAAGGATTAATATGTAAATAACTTATTTTATATTATAATAATTTTAGAAAATTGCTCTAAATGTTTGCACTGCTCCATGTGTCCGTATGGGCCTTGATAAGCTTTATTAACATTCTCAAGTAAGTTTGACAAAACATAGCATTGAGCCAAAAGTTGTGTTTTTTTTCCAGATACAGATGTGCAAATGTTCCTATATTACTAAAAGGGGGTGTTATTCACTAATACATAAACACGTCAAGTGTAATGTTAAGTGTGTAATGCCCTTAATCAAAGTAGGAATTACTGCAACCACTGTTTCTCTGGAGTATTGTGGGTCCTGAAACTTTACACACACGCACATACACACAAACACACACACACACTAACACAGTCATTCCCAGGTACCCTCAATGCTCCAAAGCTATTGTGGAGGATAGAGCTGAACTCATCTGTCAATTACGGTAAGCTCCATTGGGCCATTGTCTAAACTGTTTTCTCACTCACTGGTGAATCCAGTGATTTATTGTCATCTGCCTCGGCATCAATATACAATTGGGAGACACTAAGCTGTGATGTCTGAACACAAACTATTGTCAGAGTATCAGCATAGCTCACATTAAGTGCCATTTAGATTATTCATTGCATCGGGCTGTGTGAAAGCCTTGTTTGGATTTGTTGCTTGTATAAAGAAGAGAAGGTCATTATCCTCTACGCTGGGATTCCTGTGCTTTGGATCTGAGCTTCTATTTACTTCATATTCACTCTCCAACTGAATGAACAACTCCCACGCTGCACCAAACACAGACACAGTGCCGCAAATCTATAGGTCAGCTTGTCCTGCCTTGCCTTAAAGTCCATCGGGTCAACTGGATATGAGTGTCACAAATATTTTGTTGAACTGTCATGCATTTTTATCTCTCTTAGAATATGAAGGGGAGACTCGGTTACAGGAAGTAGCAGGTCTTTTATGGTTAGTACTGGCATCAACTTTCCAGCTCAGCCAATGAAGAGAGCGAGGTCACTGAAATGCTACGAAGTCCAAAACAACCTTTTAATCTGTCACTTTGATTTGCTGAAATCACTTTAAACAGACGGAGCAGGTTTCTCTGTCAGGATGATGTGAGCGGACAAGTTATTTCCCCATCCCAATTTGATTTGCAGATAGTTTCTGGCACATTATGTCACTGCAGCGCAAGATGATTGGATTGACTGAGTCATTTTAGTCAAACTCATGAATTTATCCCAGATTGTTGTGATTTAAAAGGCTGTTTGCTTCATTCCCCTCCCTCTGGACAAACGTGCTCAAAACTAAACCTTCAGAATTGGTAGCCATCATATGTGCTCAGAAATATGTTTTTTTTTTGTTGTGTATGCATTTGTATACAGTGTGTTGTATTACTGAGAGTATGAGCTTGAAGTGTTATTTACTGTTGTAATATACGGCCTTTGTTAGAAAATGCAGTTCAAGGACAGTAGCATTTCATTAAGAAACTGAAAACTTTGAAAAGTAATTCTATTAGTGTAAATAAATGCAACATTTCCATTATTTAGAGTATTGGATGCCTGGAGACCCTCAAAAGAAAGCTAAAATATGTTTCTCCATTTGACACCATTAGCAAGTGTTAACACATAACCTTTGGCAGGGCTGGCCAACCGCTCCACACCATGTTAGGCATCCTCTGCAGCACTAGTTCGGAGCAAAAGATTTAGACAGTTGGATAACAGAGATAGGGGAAGAGGGCATGATATTGGATGAAGTGAAATGAACATGTTCACATGTCTGGCGGTGGGAGTCTTTGTTTGCACACTGTGACCCTGAGATGCTATGTCTCAGGGCTAGCCAACTGTTTGTTTTGTGCCCTCTGATCCATGTCCGTGTGTTTGTGGTTAAAATAACGAGCTTGGTTATATTTTTTTATCCTTTGCATTATACCCTCATGGTAAAGAGTGAATACATTGTTTTATAGGGGTAGAATATGTTGTACCATCGCCTGTGTTATTGTTTTGCTTTATGTAGCAGGCAGTAGATTGTAATAGCTGAACTGAAAGGATGATATTAAGATAACCTTGGGAGAGAAGCGATAACACAGCCATGGGCATCTGTCCTTCCTGCCATCACTAACCCACTGTGACATTTTGGCTGAGGAACGGCCCAAGCTACGGCACTAACAGCTTATTTGCACTTTTTACTCGATACTTGAAGGGATGGCTTTTTTGTTATTGTACAGTTTGGGAAATTGCCTCCTTGGTCAGGTTGCATTGTGATATGCTGTTCGCCATTAGACTATGGCGAGGTAATCCTGACAAATACAATGAACAATTCAAGGATATTAGTGCTGTGATGTGCAGTCGATAATATTTGGCTTCATTAATTCCCATGCCCTGAGATGACATCCAGCCCCTATTAGGTTTGAAATCTCATCCCCTTCTCCTCTATACCTCAGCTGTAGGCTCAACCAAGCAGCCAAGCAGATAATATGCTCTGAGCTCTGAAACATGTACCATTATAATTAGCTTTGTCAGGTCCTAGCCCCTACAACCCTCATGCAGATAATATGATAATATGTCTTCATAACCGGCTGACCTTACATGCTCAATATTTCTCCCCTTATGAAGATTACATGTCAATAAAGTAATTGAGTCCCGGGGTGTGTGGCAAGTGAAGATTTAGGTTATTGGACTTTTTGGGGCAGTGATGTACGAGCGTTATTATTCTACCTGTCAGGAGATGTGCAGGGGGCTGGGGACAGTCCGAGAGTGTCAGGGGGGGAAGGAGAGGAGAGGAGAGAGGGGCAGGGGAGTGAGAGAGAGAGAGAGAGGGAGACAGAGAAGGGAGGGCGCAGAAAGACATGAAGTGAGCCAAAGAGAGACACGGGGAAGGGAGAGTGAGGGAGACGGAAATGAAGAGAGGAGGGAGGGAGGACCGGGGAGAGCAGAGGCAAGCTCATTTCTCACAAGGAGGGACCGATCCACAGTTAATCATTCCCTCATACCTCCATCTCTCTGTCCCCTCCCTCACTCTCTGCATATGAACAGGGGATATGTCATATTAATTAAGAGAAGTAGAGTTACAGTGGAGCCATCCGTCTGAATGTGGCCCAGGGAGGCCAGAGGGGTATGAAATATTCCACACAACACAAACCTATCATCACCTCTACCACACACCTGATTGGCTACTGTGGGTTCATTAGTTTCAATTCTGGCAGGAAATGACGGCATGCAATTTGACACAACCATCATTTGAGCCGTATATGATGCCACCAAGAATTCATTTTTCATCACTTGCATTAAAAACAATTACAATATTTCTTGGTTTACATGCATGTTGGCTGACTGCCATATTTACTTTTTCTGTAAATAATTTAGAACTATTTGAAATCATTAAGTCATTTTCTTTATTTATATGAAGCACACGCATAAATCAACATTTCTGTAAATGTGCCAATCCGATCATGTTCAACTAGATTCCTTTGGCAAGATGTTCTAAAGCCAAAACGTACTGTAAATACATGCTGTTTATACACTATATATGAATAAATGACAATGTTGAATTAATTGTGAGTCTTGAAAAGAAAAACCCAAGTAAGTAGCAATTATAGGGATTAGTTACTGAGTACACACACGTTGTATTCTCACATGTATATTACGTGTACATTTACCAATAAACATACAGTAAATGTGTGTCACCTCATTGTAATGACTTCCAAATGCTCCACCATGATTAACACAAACAAACAAACAAACAACAACAAAAGAAACCACACCTGGGTTTATTTTCCACAACACCCTGGTTCAAAACATAAAGGTTGAATCCCTGATCTTGACGCTGCACAAGTTCTTTTCTTGCCAGATATAGTGACAAATTGTGCTAAATGCCACATGTCAAGGAACTGTTTTGTCCATCATAATTTGACTGTCAGTGCTAGAGACAGAGGAAATGGGATGTGAAAATGAGTGTGGTCGATTGAGGTACCAACAATGAAGGTTACACACATTTTCAGCTGCGGGAGACACAGAAGCAGGGGACACACAAAGGCAGGGTTGGAGAGCAATGTTAAAGGATATTTTACCATGTCCTCTTGGATTAGGCCTAGAGATTGATATCTTCCAGTCAGATGAAGCTCTGATGTGAGTGATCCAGCCCCTCCATCATTGTGACATGCAGCTCTTGGCTAACGCTCATCCGTGTTGATGGGCACACCCTGCGCCACAAGGGCCCTGGCTAACATACCCACCTTCCTCTCTCCCCATCTCTGTCCGCCTCACTCCGCCATCTCTGTTCTTTTATTTCTATTGCCCTTCTCCCCTGTTTTCTGTCACCATGTCATGTCCAATCACTGTTTGGCTGGCCAGGCACTCAGTCGGGCAGGCAGGGAGCAGGAGCCCCAGGTAGAGAACTGCCTAACAGGCGTCAGGATGGGCACTGAAATGACTCTAATAATGGGGTCCCCGTGTGGCCCAGACAGGCCAGTCAGTTAGCAGGGCCAGGATGGGGACTAATAAGTGTTTGATGTCTGCAGGGGAAGGAAGTGTGAAGGAGTACAGCCAACCCTGGGCACTCCGGTCAGGCAGGTGCAGCCAGCCAGGGTCTGAGGGGAACGGCTGTGGAACAAGACGTCAGATTAGTATTGATATGTGTCACGCTGGAGGTTGCCAGGTTGTTTGTTTAAGAGAGTGTCTCAGAGTGGTAGCAGCGATGCGGTGATTGATGTCTAGCTCAGGAAGAGAAGCTAGAGGACAACCTGATGCGCGTGGTGGCTAGTGAAAGTCAAGAGCTTTGGTGTGTGGATGAAGGTAGAACATTCTCCACAATGCGTGCATGTTTTTATGCCCGTGTAAAGCTCAAGTAGCAGTTCCTCTCGTGGCTAAATTTTCTGGCCATCTTTGATTTGATGGAAATTGCCACTGACAGGTAGCGAGGTGCCATTTTGTCCACTGATGCATGAAGTCCATCATTGTCTGTGTAGTTGAGTTTAGTTAACACGGCACTTAGCGACTGACATTGCTTTAGAGCGGGCAAAACACTGTCATTGTCATGTCATTTATCTTTTGCTTACCAATTTTCGATGTTTTTCTCACTGAATGCCTCGCTGAACTCTTCTAGCTTTTTTTTTTTTTTTGCAGTAGGCTTGTTCAGCTTGACAGAGTTGCGGTGCCCTCTAAGTATAAACTGTATTTCAACCCCTCAAAGCATTTTGAGTCCAGATATCAGAAGGAATAGGTCGTCCAGCACCTTCCACTAATAAAGCCACTGCTGTCCTTTCTAGTATAGCTATCTAGTAACAAGCTACTCCCCTTTGAACAGTTTTATGTGGTTGTAATTGACCTGACAATGGGGTTCATTATGCAGTCCCTTTCATGCTGTTTTGCCTGATAATTATTATTTAATGTGTTCGGATGGAGAGCATCATTAATTCATCCCTTCCTCCAATGTCAAAGAGATGAACACTGAAGTTATCACTCTCTGGTGATTAATATTATGCTCTTTTGTTATTGAATCCTGTCCAGTGATTAAAGCTTCATTGAGTGACACACCAGCCGCTCTTATTAACGGCAACATTACCGAACACAGCCAAACCCCTAATTGCGATTTTCACTTTTTCTTTCTATTTCGGTCAGAGGTTTGAACCACTTATCTGTGCTTTTCTTTTAATTAGAAATCCTGGGTGTAATGAAGAACACAATCGATCAGTGTCAGGCCGTGTGGTGTGCCTGTGTGGTGATTTGTGATCCACGTGTTGACAGAGAAAATGAGCGCCTATGATTACTGCCGTCATTAGAGGTTTCATGTGCCCTTAAGGGTAGATGAACCCTTTCAATAACTCCAGCAATAAATAACCAACTTGTCATTATTGTTTCTTATAGGAGAGAGTTTGTGTATGCAAGGTGTTGTCAGTGAGCTGGCTAGATGATAAAGGATGCCTTAAGAAAGGCGCTCCAAGGGGATTTAGGACTTTGTAAACTGTCTCAGCCCCCCGCCTTAAACAACCCTCCTCTTATCTCCCGACTCCAGAGCTACTGTAACCAGTGTTCTCTCCTGGCTGTGTGGAATAAATGTCACTGAAATTAATTTCACCATTTTTTTTTCATTAGACCCCCCCACAACGGTAATCTCTTTCTTCAGTCAAAATTTATGTGCCCTAGAATTCAATTTCCTTCTCATCCTCATAAGTTGGAAGTACAAAGACTGATAGGCATTTATCTGGTTATAACTGTAATTCACCCATCAATGAATAATGCTGTCCTCAATGTAAAGTGTTTGATTATAGCCATTTAGTGAACTGGCAGTGATGGAGTGTCACTTTTCAGACATGAACCAATGTTGCAGATAAGCTCAAAACATAACGGATACATACAGTTAACATGTCTGATTATAATTAATCTGTTTTATTCTAGATTTTTTATTAAATTCCTGTACAATATTGACCTAGCCTCTTCTATAATAGTAGCTCTCAGTTCCTGAAGCATATGAAAACATACAGAATGTGTTATGGTTGCACTTTAAGGAGAATCATGTGGCAAAATCAACCTGATATTGATCAGAGCTGGTTGAGCCACTGACCCAGCAACCTCCCCCTGACAGCCTATCAGCCTGTGGCAATAGCAAATCTTTCAACTCTCCATCTCCCACTCACACACTCTACCTCTTTTATAAACCGTTGTTGGCCCTCTGTGTGTGTGTGTGTGTGTGTGTGTGTGTGTGTGTGTGTGTGTGTGTGTGTGTGTTGTTTTTTTACCTGAGTCATGCACACAGTTCCTAAATCTCGTCCGGCCTCTGAAGGGAAATGAAATGAAAGTTTGCGCTACAACAATGGGAGCAAAAACACAATATATATCACAATAATTTAAAGCTCAAGAATGTGTTTGTATACATTGCGTGTTAGTATACATACTGTGGTGGCGAAACGTGATGTTTGAATGCGTGACAGACTAACCACTGACTGACTGCAGGAAGTATACAACATGGCAGGCAAGTATTTGGAAAGTCTGACGTCAGAGCCTCATCAAATGTCAACAGAGGAAGCAACAGTTATTGTGTCTTTGTCCAGTGTAACAGACAGGCATATCATTATAGGGGCTTGTAATAGTGGGTACCTTTACTTTTATTTCTCTGAAATGGCACTTTGTACTGTATATACATGTACATGTATTTTTTAGTATTCCTGCTGGATGTTTTACCGTCCTGCATGCCTTGCTATGCACTCTTGGCTCGTTAGAGTACTTCTCCTGTTGTAGGCAATATAATCCCCTCCTTCCATTCCTCTTTCTCCCTGCCTTCTCCCCAGCCTCTGCCTGGGTGAAAAATGGGGCACATTTCCCTGATAGCCTGTGTGGATGTGGAGAGTATAAATGGCTAATGAATTACAGATGAACATTGACGCAAATTAATCTTCCTGATGTCCCAGGGTTATATGGCAGCTATTTAAAAGTTTAATCAATACGCTGAAGTTGAGAACATGCAGGCGCTGCAGTTGTTTGGCCGCAGTAAACAGCCAGGAGGGGAACAGAGAAGGCCTGAGCCCAGGGCATGCATCATAATGACAGCTATTTATGTTTAATGGACTAAATATTTTTTATTGGGAGAGGACAAATGTCACTTTAATTTTCAAAGTTACACGTTACGTGCAGGAGTTTTGACCCAAGAGAGGCGGGTGACACCTCAGCTGTTAGAATGGTAAACTGATTGAACAGAGGAGTCTATTAGGAGAGTAAATATGGAGTAAGGGTGGATTTAGAACATGTCATCTTAACCCTTCATTTCTTTTGTGAGAAATGTGCATCATAAAAATGATAATATGATGTTGGTGCCAATAGGTTTTACTTTAGTGACTTTCCCCCTTGATCCATTTTTTATACGGTACTGTTCTCTCTCCTTCACTCCTACACACACACACACACACACACACACACACACACACACACACAATAATAAAATAATAATAACTAAATCAAAGTAGCATCACAGTAGAGGCCTAATTGTAGAACACCGATTTAGGATATGAATCACATTTTCTTTGTTATTGACGAAGGGTGTAAATAATGACAATTTTTATTTTACAATTTCTGTCTTTCTATCTTGCATTTTACAGTTGTGACGCAGCTAGCTGGTGTGTGGAACAACGCTTCTGGAGCAAATATGTCCTGCCTTACATTGCCTTCCGGCTGGAATCTGTTAGCCTAATTGAGCCCAGCCTTAGTCACATACTTGAAATCAAGAATAGAGCAAATGCATATTCCCATATTTGATCAGAGGCTTTGGAAATATTTAAAAGATCATTTTGGGAAAAAAAATACAAATTAGCAAACCTACACACACTGACATATCCGTCATACCAATACCAAGGGAAACAATATAAATTCTCCCCCTGTAAATGTGCAGTGTGTGCCAGCCCGCCTCTCAGTAGGCTGAATCACAGTCCACTGGCTGTTGCTTTATGGGACGCAGGGGGATTATCTATCTGCAGGCCTCCCTATAGATAGAGAGGAGGTGGCGACTCCATCTCATGACGTTGGGCTGAACTGATAAAAGGACAGCCGGAGATGGATCGTGTCCACAATAATGGCCCTGGCTCACAGCAGCCTACGCCCCAAGCTCATAAGTCACTCTCGCACCAACTCTTATGGATGCTTGCCCCCAGTTCCATCTGACCCCATCCCCCACCTGCCCAGCAGTGTTATTTCAGCCCTTGGAGATAATACAGAAAGTGTAATTGCCTTGTTAATTGGCTTTTTTTTCCTCATTGCATTTTTCCCCTGATGGATGGCAGCACTGATGGAATTTTCGGCTAAGTGGCCAAACTAGAGGGTGGGACAAAAAAGGAGAGGAGGCAAAAAAAAAAATACAGAGAGCGAAAGAAAAGAATCACAGAGAGTAAATAAGAGAGTAGAGAAGGAGAAAGACAGAGTGGGAGCAATTGACAGAAGAGGGGAGGATAGATATGAAAAGGAGGTAGTACGAGAAACTAGAAGTGGAGGGAGTGGGTTCATGCCAAGAATAGATAACCTTGATGTTAAAAGCTACATCCGATGGATGTGTCTTTCTGTGACATATTGATGGCCCTTGAAAAGAGTCAAGCTGATTTTATGCAGCGAACAATCATTAAAGCCACTCCATCTCCCTCCTCTCTCTGACTCTCTCTCTCTCTCTCTCTCTGACTCTCTCTCTCTCTTTCTCTCGTGTGTGTGTGTGTGTGTGTGTGTGTGTGTGTGTGTGTGTGTGTGTGTGTGTGTGTGTGTGTGTGTGCGTGTGTGTGTGTGTGTGTGTGCTGATTAAATGCAGAGTTTTGAAGCAGGCTATGTGAATTAATGTGGCTAGGAATCCCAAACAGAAGCCCCAGTTGTTGTACTCGACATGACTTTTTAGAAAATAACCAAAATTATGGACACAGTATTCACCTGATAAACATTTTGTCAGATGTTTTTAGAGGTGCGCGGTACAAGTCGAGCGGCAACTTCCGGTGTTGAAAAATTAAGCCAAAGCGGAAGTGCCAAAAACTGCAGTTCATCGAATGGCCACTTGAGGTTGATAGCCAGGTGATAGTATGTCTTCAACTGTAAAGGAGAGACTTATATTAAGGTAAAACAAAATACCTGGATCTCCACAACCCACAGTCCATATTTTTAAATGATAAAAACAGATATGTAAAGCCTGGTGAGCTACATCAGGGAATATTGGCTCATTGTTGAGGAATCAAGTGAAGTAAGTATTTCTTAGTTTAGAGTTACACTCCAGGTTAATATATTAGCAATATATTATATGCTTGATATTCTGTGTGGTCCTTTTGACGTACCTCATCACAGCTCTCTATAGCCATGCTAGCACAAGTCTAAACCTGAGACCTGGGCCATACCCACATATATTAGTTTCAGGTTGGGTAGCAGATACCAGCAGGTACCGCAGCCTGACTTTCCTACCTCACACTTACCATCCTAGTGATTTAAAGTTACTTTTAATCAATGTGTTTTACGTAGGAGCTGAGACACTTTGACTTTTCAGCTTTTGAAAAACATGTAAAAGAAACCGCCCCTTTTAAATAATGCACTGTGGAGCTGAGACTAGTGGAACGGACACTAGCTTGGAAAGAGACGGGACTTCTGCTTCCGATTCAGCAAGACAAAATTAGAAATTAGTTTTGTAATTTGTTACGTATTTTGATATTAATGGCACAGAGTATGCATAGGAAACAGAATCTACCTAGATATCCAGGAGACAGTTCAGTTGGTGGTGTTCCTGCACAAATGAAAATGTCTAAAAACTCCAGAACCAAGAGCTGCTGCAGCTAGACGTCTCTGGAACCACTGACTGACACCGTATTGATCAACAACTTGTAAGCCTCTGTTCATATATCATGGTGACTTTGTACAACAAGGCAATGAAGTATCACAGATTGCACCTTTGTCAGAACTGGAGTCTTCAGTTGTCTGCAGGGATTAGTTAAGTGCCTTTATACTTTTGATCCCATATGTGTTCATTTGATATTTGAGCACCGTGCATAGGAGGCTTTGCACAGCTGGCTTACTCACACTGTGGCAGAATGGCCCATCAAGCCCCCATAGAGAGGACACATGCTTTGGGTAATCAGCTCTGAAAAGACCAGACTGTCTTACACTGCAGCATTCAACGAGAGGAAGATACAAGATACGGACTGTACGGGCTTTTAATAAAGACAAGAGGGTTAGCTACTCCCCTTAAAAACAACAAGGTGCCGCGTGACATATGCAGAACAAAGGCCTGATTGTTTCTCCACCAGGGCATGATGGAAACGGTAGCCTCCACTTCACTTTGTTAATCTGTCACTTTAATGGCTGCTCCCACTGTTCTCACTGTGTGCCTTGTTTGTGTGCCTGAGATGAAAGTGTGTATGGCGATAATGTGTATATGGTAGAGTGTGTGGGTGTTGATTCAAGTTTGCTCATCCATGGCTTTAGGATACACAGAGGATATTGTAGACTACTGGGTTTGGCACCGTACCACTTATTATTAAGTATCCGTTCATCAGGCGAAACCCCACAGGCGTGAGCGTGGCCTCAGAAGGCGTTATGTAAGAGTGAGTTTGGCTTAGTTATTTAGTTATTCCCTTCTGTGTCTTCAACCACCCCATCGTTCTCCTTGTTTCTCTCGTAATAAGAGCATGCTCTCGCTGTGAAGGGAACGCGGCGAACTGGAATGTGTTTATGCACAAACATACTGCTTAATGTACTGCTGAATTGTATCCAGAGCTTGAGCCAGGTTGCACAGAAAATGAAGAGGCACTTTTTCACCCACTGGGAAACAGACCTCATCTCTGTTCTCTGCTCTTTCCCTTCATTTACTTTTCGTCTTCTCCTTTGATCACAGTTATAGCTTTTTGTTTAAAGCGCTGTTGGAGAGTTACGGGTCACACACTTCCAGAGCTTTCTGATTGGTGCTGGAGAATCGCAGAATGTGTTCCTTCCAATCCTTCTCAGGTCCCCACGGGCTAGTGACGAGCTCAGCAGAGTGTAAAGGCTTGAGGGGCCTTTAGCTTTAGTTCCTTCATCTGTGAAGGTTATCTCTGAAAGGCTTTGGTTGCAACCTACAAATATATCCCCTCCAGGTAATGTCTTATAGGAGTCTTGGTTCTGGTACCTCAGTGGGTAATCTCTTTAAGGGCCCCACTCCTGGAGAGAGTGAGTTTCTCGCCGGGTAAGCTGTGAATATGTGAAAGGCCCCGGCGCCCATGTGATCAGAGTGCTGTGAGACACCCCGAGTCCTGTGGTGTCAAGCCCAGTCTCCAGCCGTGGCACCTATATCCCCAGGCAAATCACGACAGCTGGAATTCGCCCCCCCCCCCACCCCAACCTCCTCCCTGTCAGTGGAGCACATACACACATGCACACAC
Organism: Cottoperca gobio; assembly: GCF_900634415.1. Lineage (NCBI taxonomy): Eukaryota > Metazoa > Chordata > Actinopteri > Perciformes > Bovichtidae > Cottoperca > Cottoperca gobio. The sequence continues at coordinate 15,157,283 of NC_041369.1, read as the reverse complement.
ACACACACACACGTATATGTACCCCTGACACACCGGGGGAGCAGGCAGGCATGGAGCTGGTCCTGGATTTTATCGGAGGTGACAGCTCCTCACACTTCAATGTTTGGATCACCTCAAGTAGCTGGGCTATGAGGGGAAATGAGCACTGCTCCACTACAAAGTCCAGATTTAGATTGACTGAGCTTGTCCTCGGGCCTGTGGGCTGCTGCTGCTGCTGCTGCTGCTGCTGTAGCTGCTGTACTGCTCCTCCGCCTGACAGAACACCCACTACTGCTGCGAGGGACTGGTGTGTGTGTGTGTGTGTTTTTGTGTACGTCTGCGTACTGTATATGAACGCATGTGTGTGTGTGTGACTTGGTAGAGCCTACTTTGAAGAGTCAGAGAGAGAGTGGGGGAACGAGAGCGATGTGTCAGGTTTGGTTAGAATTGAGGGTGGCATCAGAATATGCTTGGCACTAATATGGCACCAGTATCTCTGTCCCCGTCTCTGCTTTCTGTCACTTAGTTGCCATTCTCTCCCCGCCCTTGACAATGTCTCTTTGGATTATGTGATTGGACTTAGCGCTTGGAGCACCCCTCATCCCTCTGCGACACCGCCTCTCCCATAAGTCTCTCCTCTTCTGCCCTGTCTCCGTCCTGCCCCCCCCCCCCCCTCCCTCCTGTAATACACTTGATGTCTATTTAAAAAGCCTGGCGAAAGCTGTATCTGTTCTGCTGTCAGAGGATCATTGACAGCACTAATGCCACTTGTCCTTGTCCTTGCCTCATTTGGTGAGAGGTGACACCTTGCTGCAGCCCGCCACATTCATCAAGTGGCAGTGACATCAGAGCAGAGCAGCCACAGAGCTCAGGGCAGCTCCCCTCCCTGGACAGCAACACCTCTCTCTACACCAAGAAAGCACTGTCAGCCATCTTGGATTCATCCTATGTTCTGCATATAGAGGGCTTGTGGCTTCTTTTTTAAGGATTCTTGTTAAATGACTTCTGTAAATGAGCTTACCTTTGCTTAACACTACACTGTAGAAAAGATACATATCATGCATGCAACTTCTTAGTATCGTAAATACAGTATATTCAATCATTGGTATACTGTAACAAGGTCTGTATTATCTAGTGTGTTTTATTAGCCTTATTATGAACATATGAAAATACCATGCCTGCTGATAATTGAATAATTGCTTGCAGTTAAGGGTCGGTGTGTGTGGGTGTGCGTGGGTGGCTGTGAGCTTGTTACTGACAGGACTCTGCCCCGAGGCCACACTGGTATCTGTCTGTAGAACAAGACGTCCATATTTCCCAGCAACACCTCTCATCCCCTACAGTCCTGCCATTTAATTCTCAATGAAACTTATCGTCTGTGTCCTTAAGGTCTAACACATTGAATGCAGTTACTACATCATAAAATGCTACGCCTTGTTCTGAGTTTCTGAAACCCTGCGTTGGTTTTGTTCTTCGGTTACATTGTTTGTAGACCCCTTGCGAGGGTCGTCCCTCAGGTTGGGAACACTGGTGCTCATCTATAACTCGAACACTGCAATTATACACGTGAATGTGACACAAATGTCTATGATCAAGAAAGTATTGATCATATTGAGAATGCCAATGTGGTCATTTGTCTGTCTGTCACTGACATATTCGAAGAGTTACAGTGCACTTCCAGTCAGGAAAGGAGGTCAATACATTCAAATTGATTTCTTGTCTCAATTTTTTTAAATACATTTTCTCTTATTCATTTTTAAAAACAACAAGCATGAGCCACGCCTCAACTGACTGTCTCACTCTGTTTCCAGGGCTATTCGCCAAGTGTCGCTACGTCTACTATGGCAAGCACTCAGAAGGCAACAGGTTCATCCGAAACGACCAACTCTGATGGACAGCGGTCAGACACAAAGAAGGACGTGGGTGACGAGATGTTACCAGAAGGAAAGAGGATTAAATCAATCTCTTATTTATATATAAAAAAAGAAAACTGGTGATATTTGAGTCACCCGGATCTCCCACTGGAAAAAGATTGAAATTGTATTAAAATATTGTGTTATGTAAGTGGAATGTGTTTTTTAAAGTTTGTATTCCAGCCCCATAGTTACTGCCTCCCTGCTTCCAGCTCAGAGTCAGAGATGACACTCCCACTGACATGATTGCCTCTAAGCATCAGCAACAATTCCAGACACACACAACACGCACGCAAGGACAGTCTCTCTCTCTCTCTCTCTCTCTCTCTCTCTCTCTCTCTCTCTCTCTCTCTCTCTCTCTCTCTCACCCGTTCTCTTACACACAGTCAGTGACAAACACACCCAGCCAATTGCATCCTTTTCTTTGACAGCCATGATGGATCACCCGTCCACTATGCCACTAATCAAGGGTGAAAGGGGTGACGGTCACACACCTGGGGCCTGACATAGACTCATCTCTCTCTCTCTCTCTCTCTCTCTCTCTCTCTCTCTCTCTCTCTCTCTCTCTCTCTCTCTCTCTCTCTCTCACACACATATAACTGCTGTTTAAAAACATTAAGACATTGCCAAGAGTTTGACAGAACAAGGTTTATAAAGCCTGGTCAACTTAAGGCACGATCAGTCTATCTCGTTTAGTTTGTGGCAGACTGCAAAATGCATTGAATGCAATTTGAATGAATTTGATCTTTGTGCCTCTCAGAAAAGAAAGAGAAGTCAGACATATGTCTGATATCTGAGCAATGATTTGGTCAGTTCTGTTGAATGTGTGTACTGTATGTGTGTAAAGATGTATCAAATGCAGCTTTTGATGTCAAAAACATTCCAATACCAGCTTTAATGAAGAACAGAGTTGTAACAAAGTATGTATTCCAAGTATATTGTTATGTACAGTATGGTGCCATATTCTCATTGTTTTGCTTTTTCTCCCACTGTGTGCCTTCAACTGAAATATTCCCTTCATTAGAAAGTAAAAAGTACAAGACATAATCTTCAGATCATTTGCATCGATTGGAATATTGTCTCTAAAGTTGTAGTGTTCAAATGCACTGTTTTTTAAATGTTTACATTTTATTATACTCGTATGATCACCGTGGTTCTACAGTGCACTCGTAATGTGTTTATTATGATTTTTAATAGACAACAACCTAAGGTTAAATACTGCCATCTTTTATCATCTTAGTTAAAGTTCTCCAGGCAACGATCCAATCTAAAATGTTGACATGAATGATGTGATATCAATGATGTGATATAAAATTGCATTAAGTGGACATGTGTCTCTTGTCAAATGTCTGCAGAGCTTAAAGGAATACGCCACCATTTGTATATCAATTACTCACCCTGTGTTACCTTGAATTCATATATATCAAAACATCTGTTTCAAACTCTCACAAAGTTTGTGCAGTTTAATCAAAGTCTCATTTATCCAGTCATGAGGCTTGATTACATGTTGTACTTTTTTTTTTTTTTTTACAGGTGAAGCTGAATAAGTCATGGGGAAGTTTAAGAGGAGAGACTTGCTTTTTTTTGGGATTTGAAAGAATCCATGTTGAGCTTCAGTCCTGCGCGTCAATCATCCACAGACAGATGAAGGAAAGGTCAGAGATAGCCTCGTGCAATGTTTGTTTATTTCTTATTTCTATTAGCTTAAAGATAGCGTTCGTGTGAGTCTATGTGTGCTCGCTTGCCTGAGCTTATACACCACTTCCTACAGGACTGTGTGACCATATTCCAGCTGACATGCCGTTCAGGAGCCTGGTCACTAGTGCCGGCTTTTCAAAATGACAAGGTTTATTTGTCTGTGTTTTGACATGCTCAGAGGAAACTAGGGCTGACAGTCAGAGGAGGTAGGAAGAGGGGAGCCACAACAAGTTCCCCCCCGCACGACACAAAATGTCATCCTTCCCCTGGCTGCGGCGCGCGCCCAGCCATCCTGCTGAAAAGAGCAGACATTTAAAACTTTGTGACATGTGTCACAGGCACTGCCATTGAGCCAGTGCCACTGACAGAGCTGGAATTGACAGGCCCTGAGCCACCGGAGCTGGCTGGGGGACACACCGAGTTTGGTGTGTGTCACTTCCTATCCTCGTCAGGGACGTATCCTGAGCTGCCACACCAACACAAACTGCATTATGGGATGGGCGGGGAGTGCCAGAGTAGGTTGACATATGCTTGACGTGCGCCTTTGTGCTTGCAATGGGATGAATGTGATGCCTGGCATCACGGACAGTAGATTAATTAAGGTGTGAGCCACGGCCATCTACCTGAAGGCGATGGCCTGCTTGACCCTCAGCTCCGTCACTGCCGCTGCTCCTTGAGAACTTCCTGGCTGAATAAATGGCACGCCACTTCATCAGAGCAGATCAGTGACATTCTATAGTAGCCCTGCAGGCTCCTCTACTAGCCACTGTGTGGGCACTCAAGAAGAAGGTATAACTCTGTACCTACATACTTTTCGTGTCCATCCATCCTCTTCCATCCTGTGCACAATTTCTGAATTTCATTTTGTTTAAAATATCTTAGAAATGAAATGCGACGGTGGAAATGTAAACACAATAATATCAAATACTAAACATTTGAAACCTGCATTTTGTAAAAATAAAATAAAAAATGTTTTATCTGAACTTGAATTTATACTAATTGTAATCATGTTTGGAGTATCCAGTGCATTTACACTGGAAATGTGGCAAAAGTGGCAAAATATGCGTGTACCTGTACATGGACACAGTTGTCCCACAATGCAATACATAAGGGAAATTGTAAAACTAAAGAAATGCAGACAAGACTTCTCTTGGAAAAATATGATGTTATATTTGGAAATATTTAACAGTAAAGATCAATTTCTTGTTAGTACACTATGGTAAATAAAAAGTATACTAAGTGAATGTATCTATAGTGCATATTGTAACTTTTACTGAAATTCTGAGACCATATTTTCAGATTCAAATTCATTTGCATCCTACATAATCTCTGAGCTCTACATTACATTGGTGGCACACCACAATTCACCTCCCCAAAAGGCACAGTAGTGTGTGACTCACTGTCAAAGGAACGGAGGACCAATCACCCCGTCACTACATATCATCCCCCAGCCTGATGACTGATTGGCATGAGCTAATGCAAATTTACAAGGAGAAAAAAGGGACTTGTCTTTATGAGTGACAACTAGCCACTGATAGCAGAGCAGCAAACAGGATGGGGTGAGATTTAGATTTAACTGTTCCCCCTGGCTCTAGAAAGCCCCGCCTCTCTCTATCTGTCTGACATACAAACTCTTTCCCTCCTGCACCTGAAGACATTTGGCAGCACACTGCTGTCTCACTTGATCCAGAGAAGCCGAAGGGGGTGAAAGTGGCCCTTATTTCCGGGCCCGGTCTTAGATGAGTAACATTTGTCATTCAGGGTTGTGCTGTAGTAATTAGCTTGTCAGTGGGCACTAGGCTGAGCTGGCTCTTTCTGCTTAGAAAGATGGACAGACTGACACAGGAGCTGACAGCCAGTCGATAATGTGGCAATTAATGTCATAAATAATTCCACTGCCAATTATATCAAAATGGACTCTGTTCTTTCACAGGGCCCAGCACTGCCTTATCATTTCCTCTCATAAGGGGAACAACCGTCTTCATCCCCCCCTATAATTATGGGTCTTTTTATATGGAAATACAAAATGGCCTTACTCTCCCCACATGTTTATAGCACAGGGGTGAACAGTAGAAAGGGGGACACATGGACAATAAATGTAACATGCTAATGAATCCGTGTTTTGTGCCCTTTACCTCGGGTATTTCAACGGGTCATATAACAAGACCTTGAGGCATTCTAAATGTCATTGGCATGTACAAAAGAAAGAAGGAAAAACTTTATTTGAAAATACAGACAATTATGTGAGAGAGATCGATTAGAGCTGATATTCTAAAGGTTGCAAAAGCTTAACCAACAGTGAGAATATTGATCCTGACGCCCCATCACTCGCTGGGAAAAATGATATCCATTCTCCGTCTTCAAGATGCAGGTCAATCAATCGCAGCAGGTGAGAATATGCGATGAGCTGGAATCAACAAGGGTTCGCTTGAATAGTAAATGTGCCGTATATTGAAGGAGAATAAAACTGGAAAAGTGGGAATTTGCTTTGAAATGCTTATTATCCTCCGCCTCGGCCTGTTTCAATGGGCTCATTTGTCTCGACAAGTGACTCAGTCACTGTGAATGGTCCCCCATCAGCCTGACACTAAACTCTTCCTGTGAAATGTATGAGCAAATAAAGTGAGCTCAGCACATGTAAAGCCCTCCTAATGCATTGTAAAACAGCCTTAAACACATCAGATGTATCTTCGGGATGGGAAGGTCGCTCTGATGGTAATATATGGCCTGTGCTGAGAAGTCTCAAGGTCGTGTCAGATTCACCTACATAATGCATGATTTCCCGTTACTCTTACAGACTCCAATCATGCCTCGCAAGCCTTGAGATGAAAATTTTACTAAGTAAATCAGCCACCTTGCTGGCATTTCTATTACCCCTCTGTGTGCAGTGACAGAGAAGATGAATAACGCTAAATAATAACACGTGGTAACAAATCATATTTACTACTCATAGAGAGAGAAGCTACAGCGGATGTAAAACCGTTAGCTGGGTTTTGTTATTCTTTCATCTTGCCTGTATGGATTTTACTTCCGTTTTTTTTTTTGTGCGTGTGTGTAAATGTGTTCTTTGTACTTTATGGAGATGAGTGTGTCACTCCTCCACTTGTCACTGTCCTCTTGTTAGATTGTGTGCGTAATTATTGTGTCATTTATTGCACGAGAATTGCTTGCTTTGAATAAAGCAGTTAAATGACCCTGTTAGCATAATTAATTTAACCATCCTGAGGGGCTGCAAAGTCGCAGTCTCATGAATATTAATTATTGTCAGTGTCAGTGCTAAATATTGTACAACAACAATGCAACATGTTTTTGTTTTGAAGTGAAACACTGTTTGATGCAATTTTTGAGCGAAATGTTGACTCTTTGTTCCTGAATCCCTTTCTCAAAAATGTTCTTTTAACAATAACACATAGAAGAAACATGTGAAATACGATACTTCCCAATGGCTTCGTGTTATCAGATGAATATTAAAAGAGACACTTTCTCTTTCATTGCTTCAGCTGCATCATTAAAACAACAACTATGTTCATTTGGCAGACAGCATACAATAATTATACAGAATGGTATTGCAGAGAACATGCAATGTTGGCATTTTAATGTTCTCACCCTTAGGCCCCACAGCTAATACTTAACATGACACAAATCATCAACCACTGACTTTACACGCTTGACTTGAACAATCAAACATTTCAAAGGAAATTCCTGGAAATATTGGCATTTACTTCTTTTTTTTTTTCTACCAGGTCCTGAGGGCGAAGATGTGGATTCTGTGTTTGATGTGTGTTTGTGCATGTGTGCTCATCTGACACATGGACATGAACAAGAACCCTCAAGAGAGACGGGTGATTTTCTCACATGGGCAATTCTGTATGCCTCCATTGAGGTACAAAAGAATACTTGAACAAACAGTGTACTGTACATTGAGCTAAGTGATGTGTACCTATCGATGATATCACGCTCTCATGCAACTGGCTGCTGCAGTATATGTGACTGCCGTTCTGTATCTCCATGGGGAGCCCAGTGGATGCAGAAATTACACTTCAAAATGGAAAAGAATATTTCCCATGAATGTCTTTGAACTGTAAACAATGTTCATACATTTCATATGAATACACACTTTTATGGGCCCCACAGTGGTGGGACCTGAGGGAGGAGTGTTTTGTGTTGCGTGTCAGACTTGGTGGTATTTCCTGAGGCGCTCCGATGCTATCTGTGGGGTCCTCCGGAGGGTAGCCTCTCAAACCGCTCAACTTGGCCTTGGCCGATGACAGTGACGTACAGAGGCAGTCAATTTTTGACACACGGCTGTGACTAAATGTGAGGAAAAGGTGAGGGAGATCTGTTCTGGGGCTATTTTTAAAGACATGGAGATCCAGCACAACTCCCCGGAGTGAGGCTGAGCACAAATGAAATCCTTGAATCATGAATACTCTGAAGGTGAGCAGCTATTTATTGCAGCCAATCTTTCTTTTATGGGAGTAATATTGGTGGTCAGTGGTCGGGAGCTCATGTTTTAAGTATGTTTCTCATTCTCTGTGGATAGTATTTAAAGGAAGATGTTATTGACTTTCATTTGTCTTCTGTCATGTGACAACTTGGCTATTTGTAATATGTGAAAAATAATGTAATACACATTATTATCATTGGGAATACTGACCGACAGATCAGTACTACAACAAGACTATGAGTCTAAAGCCATGCTAGCAGCTTGGTGCAGATATACTTGCTAAACGCTAACGTCAACATTAATATTAAATTAACATGCTCTCAATGTCAATATGTCAACCTTATGATGGTTTAGTGCCACCATTAATATGTCTGTACAACATTTCTTGGTAAAAGTTATTTGACTTTGTATGTAGACAATAATTTATTTGCTGGAAGTTGTGTGAAAGCAGAGTTCTCACAACAAACTATACAAATCATTCACCATATCAAATATGCATATGGTGATTCACTGCCAACAGCACAAAATATTGAGCTTCTCAGTAGAGTTAGTTTGAATGTCCCTGAGCTAAAGGTTTATTGGTTGTTATGCTTCTCCCTCTCTATGTGTGGGTAAAGTTCAGCCGTGAACCTTCGCATTTGGGTATTAACAATGTTTTTTTTCCCTCTCTCAGACAGGCTGATAGGCCTAACCTTGTCTGTCTCTCCAAACATATTGATTAGCCTGTGAGAAGAGAGAGGATATACTTGAAGTAATTCACTTCCTACTAATATCCCATTCTTTTTGCAATAAGGGAAAAAGTTTTTGCTCTGTATTTTTAAAGAAATAATTGTACAAGGTGGCAGAAGCGAAATGTTCTAGTTTTGACCAAATAATGAAATGAATGTCCCTGTGTTATTAGCAACTTGGCAACCAAAGCTGCCTGCTTTGAGAACATAATCTTGATTTCATGACAAAAGCACAAGTTACATTGTTTGTGTGTCAGATGGAAAATACAACCGTCAGTGACGGGGCTGCGAGAGGAAGATTTGCCAACTTTTCCAGAAGGAAACAAATTTCAAATGGCAGTGGCAGGCAGGAAAAAAGAGAAAAGCCAACCTCTGTGCCTTTGTTGTTCTCCTTTAATTCTGTTAATCGCCCCCAGGTAAAGATTAACTGCTCTTGCCAATTTAAATCAGCCTCAAATGATGCTGCTACAAGGTCACTTTTTCTTTTCTTCCTCTCTTCCTCTGTCTCTTCATTCACCCCCTCCTTGCCCAACTCCCCTCCTATCCCATCTCCCTCTCTCCTCCATTTCTCTTTCCGTGAGCAGGATTGAGTTGTCATGTAGTTCTAATAGGCAGCACAGGGAATCATTAGTCCACCTCGGCTCCCTGACTGATGGGTATTTCACTCCAATCATCTGAGTACCGTGCGTGTGTTTGCGTAAGTGAGTGAATGTGTGTTGGAGGGTGGTGTACTCCCGCTCTACACTCACACACGCATACACATGCACGCACGCATCCTCCGCCACAGACATCACCATCCCCCTACCCACCACTGCATTGTGCGCATACTGCTATTGACGGAGTGTCAGAGCTGAGGGGAGATGTCTTAATCAACTTGGACACACTGGGCATTGATTTGACAAGCTGCTGTAATGACCTTCTTGTTTGCGTAAAGGATCTCTGTTTATCTGGGCCACAACTGATGCGCTGAGCATGCCTTATTGTCATGGAAACTATTATCACGGCTGAATTGGGACGGTGCTCAGTCTTTGGATCTCTCTTTTTCTCTCAGTGTCTCTGCGTCACACGCACAAGCACAGTGTCTCTTATACACACACGCAGCTACGCGTATTGATATTATGTGTGGTGTGTGTACTGTACACGTGTGCGTTTGTGCTTGAATGTGATGTATAACACTCTCAGTTGAAATCGTCAGGGGTCAAAGGGAAATGCTATAATTGATGTCAACATCATTCACATCAATGTTATGGAAATCATTACAGACTGGACGGTTCGACTGAGAAGGCTCAATAATCCCAAGACAGCCGTTTCATTTACCTGCCTCCGCTCAGCTCCTTTTGAAAATTATTTTAAGCGTTGTAGCTCATTGATTTACTAAATGAGCCATAATGATGTAAAATGGACAGTTTATTCTCAAAGGGAAAATGAAGAGAGAAAAAACTACATATAGATATTTATATACGTATATATAAAAAGATAAGGAAGATTGCTTTTTTAAGCTTAACACTTTTATATGATTTTCATCCTTGATCTGATGTCAGGCCCTATCTTAGAGGCCTATGTGACATTGATTTCTTTTATATGAATTATGATCTTCTATCAGCCAGTACATGTTTAAAGATGAAGAGAAAGATTGCTTTTGTTTGTGTTCAGGCACTAACTCATGAACGGTGTTGTGCTTCATCACCTGGTTCATGGCCACAGGCACACCCTGCTGCCTTAAGAAGAAGAAGACACTCTGCTGAGTCGATTTGCAGGGATCTCAGGTTCAGGGTGCTGTCAGCTTCTGTCAGGGCAATCAGCAACACTCAGCCTCCCCTGAATAGCCCGCACAGCAGACGGTAAATATTATTGGCATTCTGACACCCTCTCGCTGCGACCAAGTGTGTAAAATTGTTAATAAGGAACATGATGGGGCCACTGCATGCTGTCGTGAGAATAGAAAAGCTTGCTCTTGTTGGCAATTATCCAAATAACAGGATGAGGACAGGTGATTTAAGTCCTTAGCAGAGTGGTGGAGAGGTTTGTTTTGGCAGGGAGGAAGTGAGGAAAAGTCACAGAGGTCACATGGTAAACATTGTCCTTGTGTTATCCATCACTACAACTCCTTATGAAATGTACACGGAGACCCTTGTATGCATTGTTTGGAAAAATTGCTAAATACATTGTCCATCGACGAGACACTTTAACACTTGAGGGCTATTCTACATTATGTATGATAGTCATCTTAACAATACTAAAGCAGGTAAAGGTTGTTGGTGTGTCAGCTTAAAGTGTGGCTGAGAACAAACTGCTTGTTTACTGAAAACCACTGTTATTAGTTATTTCTATGCGTCCCCCTGAAAGTCTCAATGTGACACTGCGATAAGGCAAACAGTATTCCTCCGCTTGCATACAGCACGTAAGTCATTACTTTTAAAGGCACAGTATCTCCAAGTCGCAGAAGGACACGTTGATAGCAGAATAAAGTACACAATCGTAAACGTTTATGCCAGTGTTTCTCACTGTATGATTACATTTTTATGGTTCATATTCTGATATGGCTTGTTTTTGCTGCCACCGCCAAAGCAATGAGACAGGCCCAGAGATTTCTCCTTTGCTTTATGGGGGGAGAGATGCCTAGAGGAGAGTCCTGCTTGGTTTCGTTCGGTAAACACACTGCCAAGCTAAATGGCTGATCAATCAATTTCAGTGGGATCGATCTGCATCAGTTCTGCCTGCATGCACACACCCGGAGCCACTTTATTGTAAATCAATCATTTTGAAAACAACTCACAGAGGGGCCCGTCCTCACTAACAAGCCATCAATTCCAGCTGCCTGTGTAGCACCCTTATCAGGCCACAAATCAACAGCCACACAAACATCTGCTCCATTTCCATCGCTTTCCCCCTCTGCCTCGCTCTGTCTTTTACCCCCGCTCTGTCCCCGCCGCTTGTCGGGTTTTGATGGTGTGTCTGGCGAGGAGAAGAGAGGAGAGGCTACGAATCTTCACCACACCACTTAAGATAACCCAAGGGTAATAGTGTTTGCACATTTGAGAGAGAAATGAGGACAAATGCCAGGGTGGGTCATACATTCTCCTTCTGACCGGCTGTTTGACGCTGGAGTGTGAAATTGCACACTTCAGCTGAGGAGGAGGAGGAGGAGCGGGGCAGGACCCAGAGACTCATGAGATGTCCACTGATTTCTAGATATGAGAGAGAAGAGTGGGTCGATGTCTGAGAAGTCATCCGGCCTCATCATAACACCTCAGAATTGGTGCTGTTTATGATGTTTGAAGGATTCTCTGGAGATATCTCAGTACCCTTGACACCGGAGACACAGTGTTTAGATCGGTGTATCTGGAAGCAGATTATTTCAGTTGGAAAATTGCTGCGTTACGTTAAGGTTAAATATCCTTTATGCTTATCACTGTTCAGGCTTTGCCATTAGACATGTTAAAGCTCCAGCAGGGGAAAGAGGATTACTTTCCTAACATATAATTTGCCCCTGGAATAACTGTATCTGTAATCCACATTAAGATGCTACACTTCCTGATGTGATGCCAAAACATTCACAGCTCTGACATGACAGCACAGCGAGATACCTGGTATGATGTCCTTTGCCTATCGGCTGTCACTGTCTCCATGGAGATATACGAGCCAATGTGGAGAGAATGTGATTCCAATGCTATTCCTACCCATCACCGTGGATCCCTGTTGATTGACAGTCCGACAGGTGAAAGTGATGGAGCAGCTAATAGCATGTCAGCTAACGTAAATCAAGACTAATGCCAGCCTCAATGGATAAGCGGATTGGCGGTGCGACATGGACCAGGGGGTCACCGACCCCTCCGCAGGGTGGGGATTGGTGAAATACAATAAACATTTATCTGAGGCTTCTCCTGTTGATAGTCAAGGTCAGGCGCTGGGTCTATTGTATACTGTAAAGTGGTGGAGCGACTCACACATTTACTGATCTATCTCGTGTTTTTTGATGTGGTTTTGTATCAAAAGTACTATGTGAACAGTGAGCTATTATCAGTTTTAATCCCAGAGTTTGACTGGAAGTTCTCAGATCTGTTCATTTAAGGCCCGGCGAACATTAGCTTCTTACTATGGGGCCCTTTATAAACAATTCTTCTTCCAAATTTAGTCACCGTTTTTGTTTTGTCAATAGAGAGATTTCTGTCTGTGCTGTTTTGTCTGTGGCTTTTTTCACTGGGTTGAAGTGGGCAGGGCTCAGTTGGAAAAAGGTGATGTCATGTACATCCCTGCACCAATCAGAATTTAGCAACATTTGAAAATGGGAGGACTTGTTGCTTGTTTGTTTCTGTTGCCAAGCCGCTGTCAATCCAGGGTGTCCGTGGGGTCTTAACACAGTTGAAGACTCAAACAACATTTCACAAGGTATTAAAATGTGTAGCTTGTTTTTAATATTTATCCAAAGAGGTTGTTTGTTGAAGTTTGTGTAAATGTAATCATTGTGTAGGCACGTAGTTTGTTTATTGCATTTTGTTAGATTTGACTTCATCTGAAAAGGACAACCGCTCATTTCCCTCACTGAGCAACTGACTGCTGATGATAACTTGATAATAAATATATATTTATATATTTCATGGCATACTATACCATGACATTTTTATGCCATTTTATGCCATACTATATGGCATACTATACTATTATGTTTTTTATGACATTTTTTATGACATATTATGCTTTGACATTGTTATGACATACTACACTATGACGTTGTTATTATGTTTTTATGACATCATTTACTATGACTTTTTTCATGACATTTTTCAACATACCATTCGTGGACTTTTTTTATATTCTTCGACATATTAACTACTTCACATAATGTTGGGTCGGCATTATAAAAAGTAAACATATACTGTACAGTAATAAATTAATCCTAATCTGCAAAGTAACTAGAATCTATAGCTGTAAAATAAATGTAGTCTAAAAATTATTTTATTTCCATCTGAAATGGGACATGAAACATACCAAAGTTTTACATCATTAAAGTTTAAGTAGTAATAATTAAAATGATACCTAAATAGAGTAATTATAAATGTATTTTGTTTTAGGAATAACATGTGGTGGAAGGTGACAGAGGGAGTACAATAATAGAGGAACATATTTCTTTGTAGTTGAAATAAAGAAAACAGGAAAGTTTCAAGGTTTAGAACACAAATACATCCATTTTAATTTGAGAAAATACAAAAAGAAACCATGTACAATCTATGTACAAACTTTTTGTACAAGACAGTATATTTATCAGCAGATTATATTTGACAGAGTCAGGTAGATCAACTCAGCACCATCAAATAATCCATTTATCCGTCATATTTAGAACACATCCAAACTAATTAGACTGCTATGTCAAACTCCTGTTTGCTGCGATGACGATGTGCCAACAAATCCTACCTGTGATACGCAAAAGCAATGTCCTGAATTCTTCCTGAACTGATAGGCAGCCAAAACAAAAATTAACAAAAATTGCAACTTTTCTTTAAAAAAAAAAACAACAAAAAAATTGCTGAATGCAATTTTAATGTATTGTTAAGACTTGAGACCCACCTCCCATCCCCATAAGTATTATATGTTCTATTATATCTAGTACAATTCCCAGCAAATAAGTTATTATATCCATCCTTTACAGAAGAAAATAGATTAACAAAAATAATGCAACATACTGTAACAGTAACGTATGACGCATCATAGTCTTTGATTTGTTCAGTGGACACAACACATCTGATGTTACATGTGCCTCTATGTGCATCTTTCAGTCATCCATATCTAACTACACTACATTACACGACCTGATAGCCTATAACCAAGCACACAGCAGAAGCGCTTTGTGTGGTTTGACGACTGGGGCTATCTGTCTGCCCCAGCTGACCTCAGGCCTCCTATATGCCACTTTTCGCTATAGTGGGACTTGATATGGGCCCTCCGCTTGACCTTTTGCGCTGCCTGGCACTATACTGGCATGGAGGCATTGATGGCTTGGATGTTCTCCATGCCAGTACAAGACACCGTTCTCACAGTGGAAAACACTTGGACTTGTGTCCCTGAATGACTGAAGGATGCTTGCTCAACTAAACTCTTCATGGCACTTCAAAAAACACTCTAAAAACTTTAGAGGTATACAATGCAAAGACCTAAAACATCTAATAGAGACATATGACAAGGTGTAGGAAGAAGAGACATCTCAGTCCAGTGTTGTGAATAATGCCAGTCTGAATGAGTCGCACAATGAGGGTTCAGGTAGAAAAAGCACAGTAATCAAGTGTAATGAAAACAAATGGTGCATTACTTTGAGAGTTTATGTTAATGCCAGTTTGCAGCATGTACCGTTTTATTTCTGAACAATGCTATGTTTAAGTACCTCATAAAATACTCTGTAAACAAAAAAGAAGCAGTTGTGACAGATCGTGACAGATGACAAGGTGACAAAATGGAATGTTAACCCTGTAATAATGCAAATTAATAAAAACAGGAAAATTAAGGATGTTCTCTCTTTTGATAACCTCTGCTGAATTGGTGCTACCTTACATATTTGTGATGGCTGATAAACGAGATCAAATTCCGCCCAACTTTTCCTACTCTTTTTTTTTTTTTTTTTTCAACATAACAATCAGTTTGTCAGTTCTGTGTATGAGTCATTGCCATTATCAAATATTAATAGTTCCTTGTTGTTCTGGCTAGAAAGTATGCCATTAAGGAGCCAATTATACATATATTTTACTCACATATTTTCTGAAAAGAAACCTATATGCTACAATGTGTGACAACGATGTAATCACAGTTCAAAAGTTCACTGACGGACAATGTGTATGAGGTTTCAGAATAGTTGCAACACACCCAATAGACGGACATTGAAGCTCAGATCATTTTTGTTTGAAAAAGAAATGTGATTTATATAGTGGGTTGAATTTACACAAAACATATTTAGCACAATATTATGTTCTTCTCCATATTCCAAATGTTTTTTGTTTTTTAAGAATAACTTTTTTCTTTACAGTCTATAGAGAAGAATCACTGCAATCCAGCCAAGCGTCTCCATGTCTTATTTGAAATCATATTTTGTGGAAAACACCAGCACACTGTGCTTTAGTGTACGCACTCTTCCTCCACACTAGGGACCTAATTTAGGTCAAATGATGGAGGTCATTCAGTTCTGGCCTGCACGCAGAGGGAGCGACTCTATGATCTTCTTGTTATTATAACTACTCTGATCTGCTCTCCATCTAACTACAACATTTACCCCCCGATACATAATTACTTTTCACCTGTCTTTCCGTCTGCATGTTCGCAGCAAGGGATGCTTAGTAGTAGACGCATTATTTATTAGATACGGCTCATCTGTGAAACTAAAGGAGGCTTCAGATGAGCCTTAATCTGTTTTTCTACAAGCACTCAACAGAGCTGAGCTGCCAGGCTGAAGATGGTGGTTTCACAATGCAAGCTAGTCTAAGCTTTACTGGCTCCAGAGTGATGCAGTTTGTTAAAGATGGGGCAGGTGGGGATAAAACTAAACAAAAAAAAAACCTTTCTTTTAGTACGATGTGAAAAAAATAGTGATATAGTCAAACACAAAATCCTTTGATATGTTATTGTAAATAAAGATATTATTTGAGCCTTTTCATCTCCCATAGTACACTTCACTTGGTTCTTGTCTAGAAAAATAAGTACAAATTGAATATGTTTATGGATACAAAATAATTATGTTTAAATGAGTACAAGGCTACCACCTCACTCCTCCGTCACTATCCTAGCTGGAATTGGATCTATCGTCGCCTAAACGTGCAAAATGCACACTCATGTTGCACACAGGCTAGCATAAAGAACACTGGTTCCTCGTCAGTATCCTTATTAGCAGTCTGTGGCATTGTTGCGTTTCAACCCAACTATGTTTGAGCATTTCCTCGTGTTAGAGGACCGAACATTGCAGCTTAACTCCTGGGAGTTTTCAGGCGTGTGACATCTGGATTGGCAACAGAGAACATCCAAGCTCTTTATTGCCTCTGTGCCAACCCTGTGCCAGGCAGCTTTGATCAAAGGAGGACCCATTGGTGCCCACTTTTATGCAATATGTGGCATTTCTTTCCTTATACATGGACAGACAAAACATTCAGAAAATACACCACTCTTCTTTGTGATCCCAAATTCTACCGCAGGTATCACGGCAAAGTGTCAACGGTGGGCACGCAGCTGCTGTTCGGGTTTGCTCGGCTCAATCATAGTTGGGGATTTTGGTTTGATTTTTGATGCAACACAATAATTTTGATTGTAGATCCAAACCCTCTAGACTCTTCCACTGTTTGTTTTTCTACCATGACTTTCATTTTTAGAGCAAAAATCCCACATGCTGCTCCTTCAAAAGGTGCACCGTCACATACACAGCGATGGAGCAGATGATCAGGACGAGTGGCTGCAATGCACGCGCACACACACACCCACCGCACACACACACACACACACACACGCGCACACACACACACACAGCGTGCATATGACGTAAATGCTCCTGAACGTATGAAGGTAAGGGAAGGTTGTTTTCAATCCTTCCCATGTATTCAGGTTCATCAACCGCACTGTATCTGTTATAGAGGGGGCTCAGGCACATATCATGCGATAGGAGCTTAAAACAGAGTCACAGGCTTGATGATCGGACGTATCAGCAGAAGACATGTAGGTACAGGGTTCTCTTTCAGCCGGCAGACACCAACACTGAACCATTTTCTGAGTTATCTTGACTACTGTTTTGCAAGATGGTTTTGTTCTGCAGGACTGGAATGCTCTCACTCAACATGACGAGTCAACGGTGAAGTAGCAAACCTTAAGCAATAACATGATGTATAACAACCTAAGAAGATTAGTATGCCTTCGAAGCCAAGCAGCCTTCCCCTCCCTCTTCCTTCCTTCATCTCCTCAGCGACATTTTATTGGGGGGGGGGGGAATCTGTTGGTTCCAGTTGTTCTGTCAAAAGAAACTTGTTCAGTTTTAGTGCAAATAGAACAGAAGCAGACGGGAGATATGAAGTCGGTGGACCCAGCTGGTTTGACGTGATGCATCTGGGCGGATCTTTGGGAGATGATATGATCAGTTTATCGCCGCAACCCTCGTCCTCCAATAACCAGCCACCTTAGCAATGGAGTCTGGTCACACGAAGAGGTGAACTATTGCAAAGAATTACAGGAAGTACTCTCTTTTTTTTTTTGTCAACTCTTAAAATAATTCCAAAAAGTGCTAGGGGGAAGGGGCTGTACAATCCTTATTTGATTGTCATTATGTACATCACTATGGATACATTAATAAATAAAACAATGTCCAAGAGCATGGAAGTAACATTAAAGGTATACACATAGGAGGTCCCTTCCAGTTTGGGTTTCTGTCCAACCCATGATTAGAAGAATGAGTGAAGAGAAATGTGTCAGTCTTCAACATCCCCGTCGTCATCATCATCAATCCTCCATGGGTGATCTCCCATCTCCTTTGAAAGAGCGTACAGATGTCTGGTGAGTCAGCGAGAAAACCCTGTGTTTAGCATTCATCTTCAACTTCTCTGATCGGTGGAATCAGACTACTTGTGGATTTGTATTGGTTGACTTGGTTGGCCATGTGAGTGCTCATGGGCTTGATCTGAATGTTCCGTGGGTAGGCATTTTCTGGTTCATCTGTAAACCATTTCTTTTCTGAAGGTCGAGGGAGGAAGAAGAGAAGACAGAGTTAGTTTGAAAAGTACACAGCATTGAATTACTTACAACCACACTGCCTCAGTTTAAGTACTAGATTTGCATGGCATTCGTTGTGATTAGCATCAAACCGTGAAGTCCAGGTTAAGTCTGTTTTCTGGAGCACTGAGCCAATTTGAATGTCATGGTGTTGACATGGTGTCGTTGTGTAATCAAGTACAGCTGTGCAATTCTGAGTTTTTTTCCGTTTTAGATAACACAAATAACATCCTACGGGTATTTTTCAGTGTCTTAAAGTCTCCCAGATTGCAAAAAACTCACTTCCTCCTCACATCTAGCCACGCAGAGATTTTTATTTGTTCCCCTGTTTTGAGAGAGATTTCTGATGCCATCTCAATACGACGTAGGTGAATGGAATTTAGTTAGTGTTGCTCACAGCAACGGTGTCCCCAAGTTTCATGAATCAGCTTTCTAGTGTTCAAAGCTCTTGAGCTGGTTCCATGGATTATCCAAACTAGATTCCCTTCGAGGTGCGAAGTGAATTAAGTTTTAAATATAGCGTGATTGCCTATTGTGCAATGCAAAGACGCGAGTGGAGGGCAGGAACCGCCGTGAGTTCACCTCGGGCTGCACAAATTGAGTGGGAAGACTCGCTCGCACAATTTGAAAATAAAAAGAAGCTTATCCTGAGGTTTTATGACTCCATTTGGTGCACGGAGAGAGACTGGAAGGAAATAGTATAAAGAGCTTGAGGGGGAGTTCTGAGATGACGTTGAGTATGTTGCTAGCAAACTAGAGCTAACGTCTGTACAGTCTGTGCTTTAGCTGTTTGTGAGGTCCATATGTATTTACCTCAAACACTCCAGCCCTTCATTTTTTGCAATCTACGCATTAGGTCTGACTACATTTTAACAGAGACACAGTGTCTGGAAAGTAATGTTGCCTGAATATTTATTAACGTATTTCTTCAACACTGTGAGCACCACACAATTCCACTGCGTATGTTAGGAAGGAGGCAGAAATCTCAGAGAGAAATATCTCAAAACAATCCTGCAATTTGAAAGAGCTGACCCTTTATACTGCCTAATCATTTACAAATTATACTACAGTATATCTTAAACAGTCACATGTCAAAGTAAGCTTTACTCTCATGCTGACATTATGTGATGAAAGAGATTTGAAAGATATGGATATGTCCTTTGGGAGAGAATCTCTTCATGTTTAAGTAAGCTATGAAAGCATTATTTCTGAGGGAAGGGAAAGGTGTATGCCAGCTGTCAGAAGTTTGTAAACTCTCTCCTAGCACTTCACAGGCATCTGCAATGCCATTCAAGATGTCACTTCCTTTCGGGTGAAGTTTTAATATCAAATTTTAACTTCTCTATGTGGAGCAAACCTCGTATGTGTGTGCGTGTGTGAATGCGCGTTCACGTGCATGCAGGCTCGCATGTGTGGAGATTCATTTGTGTGGGTTTGACTGTGTGTATGTGTGTGTGTGTGTCAGCAAGCTTAAGGCTGCAGGGCCATGTGTTACAGCATGGGTATTTGATGTGTAGAATTGTGCCTGAGGTGAAGCAAGATGTCTGCCATCTCTCCAGAGTCTGCTGCTGATACGGTGAACTTAGTGATGTCGCCTTAAACCACCATATCAGGTGCACAGGGCAGGAGGACACTTACAGACTCATATCCCCCTTCAATTTAGACTTTCAATTGGCCACACCTCCCACTTTCTTGGTGTGACCAATGGCACAGGGCTGGACACACTTTTATTTTTTTTAAGTTCTGTGAAGAAGTAAGCAATTGGCTGCATCAGGGGGATTTGAATCAGTCTGACCTACATGTGAGCTATTATATTGGTATGTAGAGTCAGGCAACGTGTTGTTACCCTGTGATTTATGCTGATGCCGGTACAATAATTCCTTACTGTACTCACTGAGAGAACAAATATGACATCTTGAAGTCTGCTACAGTCATCTATTAGCATTCAATAGGAGGGAAGATGTGCAAACACACAGACCTCTCACACAATGCAAACCATCTCAAGTTGAAATAAATCATAAAAAGGCATGAGAAATGACAGAAAGAAACAATGTGGAGAAAAGGATTTGTCTGGAGAAAAAAGAAAACTCATATCATCAAGTGAATAACTGAGGTAAAGGTACAAAGAAAGGGGGTTTTGTCTCAACCTCATGCAATGTAAAGATGGTCCTGATCAAGGCAGGGAGGGGGGCAGGAGCAGCAGCAGACATTTTGCTTTCCAGATGAAAGCAAAACTTAAACTGAGGCATGGTTCAATTAACGTCTGAAGAACATAATAAATAAAACAAACTCCCCTCGTCATAACAATATCCACAGAGGACATAGTTATGACCAGAACCCCAGGTAAAGGTTGCTAAGTCATGCAGAATCGTTAACTTGCATACCTTGGCCCATTCTATTCATCCTTGTTGCACTTCAGAAAGAGAGGTAAGTAATCTACTGTAAGTAAGTAGTATTTACAGTCAATACACAACTGACAAATGACTACCAGTCCAACTAAGGCTTACATATTGTTACTACTACAGTATTTAGGCTGTATCATACATCTTACTTTTGTAAGATGTATTGAGGGCTTATTATCTACCGTTTAAAAATGCTTGAGTACGATCATAACAAATCTGCATGCTTTTAGAATAGGTTACAATTTTAAAATTCAGTTACTTTATTCTCCCAGGCGAAAATTTAATTCAAAGTGTATATTTTTTGGAGGGAGAGAATAAGGAGTATATAACATGTAGGTCAAAATATTTCACCAAATTTTAAATAATCTTATAGTATGTATAACAAACAGAACAGGAAAGAGGGCTACCAACATGGACATGCAGTAAAGCAGTACAGATGCACCAACAAAATATCAACATGATTATGTTATGAGTAGAAGCGTATCAGTAACGTTAGCCAAATGTGCTTTATAATCAATATCAGCTACAGTAGGTAAATCACAAAACAATACAGCCATGATCGAGGCGTACTGATCATGTGCGTTGTATATGCACAAATATCCAACAAACAACAGTTAATTACTACACAAATATTAAGAGCTAGAAAGACTAAATATTAAGACGGATACAACAGATAGAGCGAACAGCATACTGAATGTGTGTTGTGTTGTGTTGTATCAATTTATTTGGCTGTGGTTGAGGCCTTGACTGCAAGCTTGTTTCCAACCACAATGGCTGTGCCATCCAAACAAGTGGTTTTACTGTTTACAATGCCACAGACTTCATTAGTATGAAAAGACTCTGAACAGTCTTTGACTACAATAAATGAACTTTCCACAAAGCGAGTTTACCATTTTGTTCATGTCATGTTATGATTGCTGTGATGTGAGAGTGAATACCACATGCAGATGATTATGAAGGAAACGCACAAACACTGAGCATGGACGCAGAGCATGACTCAAACAAACAAACCACAAACACACAGTGTTTATCAGTGCATGAGACAACACAGTCTGCACACAAACACAGCTATAAAAATAGAGGTCAGGTATAAAACACTAAGCATGCAGGCTAAACCTCTACGGGACACGCGAGCGCACGTACTTCTGTTTGTCGCGGGGCTCCCGGGTCTTAGTGCTGCGGTTCTGCCGGTTGGAGGGCGGGATGGAGTGGACGGAGGAGCTCTTCTTGCTGGAGGAATGGGAGGAGTGAGAAGAGTGGGACAAGCTTGTCCGGGACTGGCCGGCGTTGTGGTCGAACTGCATGAGGCAGAAGATCAGGTCTGTGGGCACGAGCTCAAACTCGTACGGTGGGTTCGTGATCACATACCTGCGCAGAAGAAAACTAATGTTAGACAAGATTACGTTTGTACGATCCTTGTAGGGAAGCAGTGACGGATACATCGAAGACACAAAAGCATATATTGAGTATATTTAATCACTAGAACATTTAAAGGAGCAAAATGCATGAATGTGTGAGAACAAGTGGATCCACACTTTAAGAAGATGTAAGGTTGTACTTAAGGACGAACAGAAACTTATTAGAATTTGCTATGTAAAAATAAACATGCATATGAAAGAGTGAATTACATTATATTCCATTTATGGAACAATATATGAATTCAAGTGCATAGACGCATGCATTACAATTAAATTTAACGTAATTAACAAGATGCAATGTCATGTTTATTACATAAAGAATGAGAATATATGGAGACATATGTCTTTAACAGGACATAATTCTGTTTAATATTCAAGAACCTCGCTGTACAGCTTTGAGCGATATCTACTTGACTTGCACTAATGTACATTTTATATCACAGTATATGACTATTGTTGTATAGCATATATTCAGTACATGTTAGAGTTCATCTTTATTGTCCCTTTTTATAAATTTCTATAACGTAAATCTATTGTAGCATAATATAATTTTGCCTTTTAATTGGACTTGTTTTTCACCTACCTCATTTGTTTTTGCAATTTATGTGAATTAGCTGCTGTAACACTGCAATTTACCTTTTGGGATTAATAAAGCACTCTATATATAACCCTAATTAATACATCAAAGTATTCATTCTGACACAGAGTGAAGGCAGATATTGTACCGTTTTGTACACGGGCTCGGTCCAGTGATGTGAGCGTCTCTTAATCTGTAGATTCCAAAACACAGCATGTTGTACGTCTTCAGTGCTTTGCAGAATAAATCTCCGTAGCAGCCGCCGTCCTAATGAACAACAGAAAAAAGACACCATCGGTGAGGTCAGCCCGATGATCTGGATCAGTGGCAATAAATCATTCTCTGTAAAGTTGTCGTGAAAATTCAATGTTCTGCATTACTGAGGCTATTTCGCTTGCGAGCGAATACCAACTGTTGGCAATGCAGACTGTAACAATCAGTAATGTTTTAAAAAAAACATGCCATGATTCAGTCAAGAAGAAACTAAATGACTTCAGTATTGCAAGTTTTCACAATAACAAAAACCTGTAAAAACAAGATTGGAACCAATCAAACTTGGAATTTCTTTGTTGGTGTTCATTGTTCTCTCTAAAGCCCTCTTCCCTCTCCACCCACTAAGGGCTGCTTTGCGTGATCACTGTTCTTCACATCGGATTAAGGGCCGCGAGGAGCGGAGGCGGCCAGATGTGTGCTGCTGGGTAGTGCCAAAACGTGTCATCTTCGCTAAAACATCCACTTACCCCCAAGTCGGCAAATGGCCCGTCGTAGAGGGCTAGCTGGGCAACGCGACACCTGTCTCTGTTGGCCAGTGTCTGCGGTGTGCTGTAGCCTCCTCTGAGAGCGTTCTCCTCAGCCAACAGGGCCTCCAGCTCTGGTGTGGCTCCCCCTGTGACCAGCGTCCGAATCAGTGTGAGGATGTTATCATTGAAGTATGTCTGGGGAGAAGAGAGAGGGGATATCTGTTAGCAGATGCAATTACAGTCACAAGTAGGGAGGTGGCAGATGTGGGAAGAAAGCACAGCCCCTGTTATGTCCACCGTCAGCCCGTCTCGTTACAGAGCTGACTGAGGAGTCAACAGAGGCTCGGTTCACCAAAATTACAAAAAGCTTTTCTTTATTTACCTCCAGTGGTATGCAGCCATGCAGATAGTTTTTAAGGTTTTTAAGATATCTGTCTTTGAGACTTCTGCCTCCAACGAAATACAACGGATGTTAGTGGGATTTTTTGTGGTGTTTTTAACATTGATTAGTTACGTTTTGTAACTTAAACATGCCTTTGCAGGATCAGGATTTCTGTTACTTTGGATATCTCAACGACCTCACTGTGTACAGAAGCAATAATTGTAACAATAGCTTTCTCTGTGGACTATCTAGACAAAGTGACAAAATCAAAGAAAGACATTTCCCCTCCACTGTTTCGGGTGGAGGCAGCAATCTGGAGACAGTTTTATTGGCTAAGATTTTTGAACAGATCTGTTTGCATGACTGTACCACTAGAGCTCAGTGAGATATACATGTTATTATAAATTGAGTTAACGCCCCTTTAGTTATTCACTGTAAAATGTATGTCATTTGCTTTTCTCTCTCATGGTTAAAGATACATAAACGTATCAAACTTGACAGAGGTATGATCGAACATTGAGAATTCTCATGTTAAATAAAACAGGTACTTCAACACAGCACTATTCTTTCCTCTAGCATCACTGATCTACACACTGTATGATGTCCGCTTCTGAAACAACGATTTGACTGCGCTCTGCGGGTGTCAGGTTCTCTTGTCCTTCAAGCCGATCAGGAACTGCTTTTCCGTGTGTGAAGACAGCCGATGTCACTCGGCAGCCGGGGCAGAGTGGCAGCTCCTCTCCCCGGGCCCCT
Source organism: Cottoperca gobio (assembly GCF_900634415.1). Taxonomy (NCBI): domain Eukaryota; kingdom Metazoa; phylum Chordata; class Actinopteri; order Perciformes; family Bovichtidae; genus Cottoperca; species Cottoperca gobio. The sequence continues at coordinate 15,132,520 of NC_041369.1, read as the reverse complement.
GACAGGCCTGCAGAGCCTCATGATGGATGAGCACTGTCCATTAGCTGGCTTCACCTCTGACCAGTGCCAGACTACAGCTGACGCCTGCTCTACTCCCCGCTCAGCTCGGCTCTGAACGCCCCTCTAACCCCTCACTCACTGAGAAGGCTGCTGGAATTAAGCCATCACAGCACCAAAGGGAAAACCACAGTTGGTCATGAAAGGGGGGGGATTGGAAAAATGAGGTGTAGAGGAGGATTTATTTTCCCCCCAACCTCCTCTCTTATCATATCTCTAGTGCAGCAATGACATTGTCAAAAGATGAGAGAGTGTATCTTTGGCCTGCTACAGCCAAGCTTGTGCCATCACCATTACACTGACCTTCAACACTTACTTTGTTAAAAGATATAATAAGGCTCTTGAAAGTTGAATTCATAATGTTGATGTCAGTGGAGCTGGCAGGCTTTGTGATGAATGCACTGTAAGATTTAATTTACCAACTTCTGCCTACTTGAAATGCCAATGCCGTGCATCTACTGAAACTCATTGCTAAATGCACCTCTCTTTCCTCTACTGGGGAAGCATTCACTCTCACAGTCTGAGATAAGCTACTCTTGAAAGGTAACTACTGATACGTCTGAAAAATAATTGTTTTGTTTTGTTACCACAAACTTCAGTATTTGAAAATAGGTTTCTAACATAATATGAAATAACAGAATAGTAAAGTCATAACCACCACAGAAGCGAAAGAATACATTCTGGGGTCTGACTCACTAGTGCTCACCTCTTTCCCTCATCCTGAAGTTTCTACCAGTGCAACAACATGCAATTGTTACTCAGTGGGCTCAGCATCTCCATGCACTTTGTGTGAAACTTCTCTCTACTTTCTCTTTTTAAATGTTCTGAATATGACTCAGTTATAGCATCCAAACACACAAATCGAAATATGTGTTGCAAAATGTATGATTTTGAAAAGTGATTTTGAAAAACACTCCAGCACGGCGAGTGTAAAGTGCTTTTGAGAACTCACCGCGCTCATCAGGGAGTCGAGTACACTGACAGCGAAGGCAGTGCCGCAGGCAAAGGGCTGAGTGAGGTACAGCTCTGTGTCTGGGTCGTCATCATCATCTTGGTCCAGGAACTGAACGTTTGAGTCGTTCACTGAGAGACGGGAGGGAGAGAGTTAGAGACGGGCACTGTGAAGAGGCAGGAGCCCAACACACAAACACACACACACACACACACACACACACACACCCAGACACCAACACACCTGAGTGATTAATTTAAGTTACATTTGAAAATATTTGGATATATCGTGGTAATGTAACAGAAACGTCTCAGGTACATGGGAATTAATCCAGGCTTGCAATATAATGTAACATTGGATGCACATTATATTTTGCTCATACACTTCTGCACATATTTTAACTAGAAGATTAAAACTTTATTTCTTCTCCAAACAATTGACAGGTTGTTGATTGACCATAAAATATTGTCGACTGAATTACACTTTATCTGTAATGTGCATGCTTTTTGTCCATGTGTAATTGTTTGGAAGGTGAAAAAAGTGTTTTAGACTTATTTTTTAAATTATTCAGCATTTTGAATATTAAATTCACTGTATATCACATGCAGGGTGCATTTTATACATTTAAACAAACCCATGACTTAAAGAGAAAAAGGTATATTATGCATACACAGTGATAACCATTGTAGAAGTCCACAACTCTGAATCAATCATACAGCTATCCTTCCTTTGTAACTCAGCAGCCACTGTATCTTGATATATTGTAACACACACAAACAGATTCTCCGTCAAGAGACAGTGACCAGTCTGTGGACTGTGTAGCTGGCGTAAAGAATAAAATAAAATCATTTGCTCAGAACAAAACGGCATACAGGTTTTTATTGATGTATCCAGTAAATATGGTAAAAAGTGAGACTTCAACAATGGCTAATATTTCACAAGAGAAAATCATGCACTTTAAATTCATGCTATGTTTTTCAGAGTTTCCCTTGATGAATGCGTTTTGTCACATCATCACCTTTAGAGAAATGCATCTCAAATATTTACCTTTACCCTGAAAGTCAAATTAAAGCCCAGTGACATTACACTTTTTTATCTCATGGTTAATAATATTCAGGTCTCCTGAATAACCTAAATGATGCAGTGTGAATGAAAATAACCCAAAACTGAAATAACAAAGATGTTTGTTGTCTCTCATGTATGGCATAATTGGAAGAGTAAAAAACACAAAGTGCTCCCTATAGTCCGTGTCTTTTTTCTTAAGAGTGTGTTTCTGGCAGCAGTGGGCAGTGAAGGATCTCTGAACCAGTTACTTGAGAAACGAACATCACACAAGTTTTTGTTTGACTCCTTCGATATCTCAGCTTCAGAGATATGGTCTGGGAGAGAAAAAAGAAACTGCAAAATACATTTAAAAAATAAATAAACAGCCTAAAAGATGGTTTGATCTGGAGTTTTTTTGTTTTTTGAAATCTGATTTCTTCCCAGGCTTCCTGTGTGCTGTGGAACAGAAATGTCAGTCAAAGAGACAAGGGGCTGATGCAAAGGGGCCTGGGCCAAAGGAGTGAATTGGGATGGGATGTGTGTGTGTGTGTGTGTGTGTGTGTGTGTGTGTGTGTGTGTGTGTGTGTGTGTGTGTGTGTGTGTGTGTGTGTGTGTGTGTGTGTGTGTGGAGCAAGAAGGGGGGTGACGGGCAGGGGGGTGTTGCTATGAAAGAAGCCACAAGGACAGACTGAGCATGATCAAAAGCCTAGCTATGCTCTGCAAAGGCAACTGGAGAAAAAAAAATTAAAAAGGGGACCAAAACAAGACAGTCAATTTCAACCAGAACGAAGAATAAAAATGTGTTCAAAGTGAAGCCATGGGAGCAGCGAGGGCCTTGACTGCAGCCAGATAAATCAAGACAAGCTGATGAGGAGCAGAGCGGCGGAGCGAGAGAACGAACGGCAGCAGAGGACAAAGGCTCGGCTTACCCAGCTCTGTTATCATTTGTATGTTGGTTCCACTCTTTTTTTCCTGACTGAGTGAAACCAATGGCAGTAGTTTGCCAGGTTTAGCTAATGCTGATGAGACAGCGCAGGGAAGAGAAGAAATGGTGTCGTTATTCAAACGGTTTCAAAGACCGCAATAAAGGCCTTTCGCTGTCTCAGACTACTCGTGTCAACCCCGGGATTTACTCCGAGACATTCATGGTTGTCCGGTGTCTAACAGTAAAGCACCCAGGATTAGAGTGCACAGTGGATACAAAGCCAGAGCTGTCATACCGCAATACCACTACAACGACGATAAATTATTTCACGCTAAGACAGTGAAAAGGATGAACGTGGTCTTATCTGTAAACACACCCACTGTATACGCCACGCACACAGAATTGATCATGCAACTCGTGTTTTTTGTGTTCCAACTAGACTTTAATCTGCTCCTGGCACTGTATGCTGAACATGTGACAATATAATTACAGTAGCGTTTCAGTGGGACATGCAGCCGCTCTTCTCCTTTGCACAGAACACTGGAGCTTCTCGAGTTTGAGTCCAGGATGGCAACCAATGACTTCTGCATGGATAGCATCTAGTTTCGATGATTACGTATGCAGTCAGCAGTCTAATGGGAGAGCCTCTCTGCAGGTAATGGCTAGCCCGGTTACAAGTAACATTAGGTAGCTTCATTCTCTTTGTGGCCTTTTCTTAGCTGGCCTCATGCTCCATTGCTCCTTAATTGGGTCAGGGGAGATAGAGTAGCCAGTCTCTGGTGCTTTAGAAGGCCCCTCAGAGATCTGAAAGTTTCATGAGTCCCCACCACCAGTGGGAATACAGCCTATGCCATTGTTATTAATAAATGGACCCATTTTGCAACCAAGGCAGTTTTTTTCCTTTCCACCTTTTCACTCTCTTCCCCTTTCTCCCTCTCTCACCCTCTCCATCTCTTGTGCATTAGTGGACAAATTGCAGGAGATGTAACTATAGTCCTTAAAATGCCTGCGTGACATCCTCAAGTTACAGCTGTCCACGCTGACCTCAGAGCAAAGATTTGTTCCAGGCCTCGCAGCTAACATTATCAACACTTGATACAAAACCAGCCAGATCAAATAATTCACTTGTGAATATGAACTTGATTTGGGCAAAGCTCCAAGCACCATGAAAGTGAACAAAAATTATCCAACCACGCATTCCTCAAGCTCAGCTGACCTTGAATAAGTTGGAACTTTTGGTAGCAGCATGATGTTTAAGTCTTGTGTTATCAGCTCTATGTGTCTGGCAGTGAGGTATGAGTTGATCTGAGGGAAGTGGGTATGGCATGCGATATTTTGCATTTGAGGTGTGTGTAAATAAACAGCTTTACCTAGTTCTGTGATGATGGGGATGTTGGATCCAGTGGTGACGGAAGCCTGACGCACAAAGCCATGTACTGGACTGCTGTCTGGAGATGACCTGTCCATTCCAGGAGGCGTGAAACCTGAAAAACACATACAGATTTATAGAAATTAGCAAACAATATACAGCAAAAGGTTGAAATGAAGACATATCCTCGGCCCAACAAAGGCAGAGAGCGGTAACTACAGAAGCAGGGAAGACGAAAGAAAAAGTGTGCTCAGACTGCTCAGTTTGTAATTCCTTCTTTTACACCCCAACTTGAAATTAATAAGTGTTTTGCCAAAGAGTCTACACCATATGGCAGTTAGTGAGATCTGCAAAGCTGGATGCTTAAGCAGGAGTTTAGCAGTTTTTTTTCATGCTATTATAATTGGATTTAGCTACTGCCTCATTTAGTTTTGTGGATTAACAATCTGAATTACCAAGATGTCAGTTCATCTAAATGGATATTTTTCAAAATAAGAGCTGCAAAGGAAAAAACTAGCAATTCCCATGAGCTAGCTTTAACTTAATATAGCTCTCTTGTTATTTGGACGTTATCCTTCTGCAAATCGGAATTTCTATGGCAGAATAATTGATAAAAACAGATGACAAACAGACGTCTTAAATATTACATTTTTTTAAATGTATTAGGCCCCCTGCGCTTCTGTGGGCAGTACTTTATATTGCATTTTTTTCCAGTTGAAGAAAAATACAATGTAAGCAAAAAACCTGCATGTCTCATAAGTGTTTTACTGCAGATGTATCATAAGCATGAGGATGTGACCTGGAACTCTGTATCAATACCATTATACATAGTGCATGTCAGCTCAGTCAGCATAAGGTTGTTGATGTGTGCTTTCTGTGTCATTCAAATGAGTGGATTGACAGAAAGAAATGGGGAGGAGGAGAAGGCTAAGTGAAGGCACCTACCTAAAAATTGCAATATGGATACTGTGCTTTTAGGGGTCAGCGAAGACATATTTAGCATTCACATCCCTCCATCAACGGGTAGCCATAAATTTTATATGTTGTTCATTTTGTTACAATAAAATTGGTGAAGTGGATCCTGAAAACCTTTTATCGGAAATGGCGTGGCGGGGACCATGAAATACAAGTGCAAGTGACAGGAGTATGAATTCACATGACTTCACATTTTTGCATTTCCTCAAAGTGACAAGTAAACACCTTAAATCTGTAATGCTATATGCATAATGCATCAACTGTGTTTTGACATCCATCATTTAGTGCTGACTACAGCAAAATACCAGCTTATAGTGCCACCACCAAGGAAACATAATGCAGGGAATATATTCAGGTCACAAAGTTTTAAAAGGATTGCAAATTCTCTACCTATGTGAGAGTGTGTGTGTGTGTGTGTGTGTGTGTGTGTGTGTGTGTGTGTGTGTGTGTGTGTGTGTGTGTGCCTTTCCTGTCAAGAAACTCAATGAGCTGCTTACATTACAAAAGAGATCTTTCAGCCCTTTGCAACCAAAACGACACCAAATAGTTGAGTACAGAGCAGGAAGCACACACTGAACTGAAGCATGGATAATCATAACTCTTGTTACACCAATTATTGAACTTGGAAATAGCAGAGGTTTGACACTCCGAGTCAACCAGGGAGCACAAGCTCAGACAGTGCGAACATCATTTTGTCGATGTCCATAAAGGATGATGTTTACTCCACTGGAGAGTGACAGCAAGTGTTTGGATATGGCCTCTAAAACACTGCTCTTATTGTATCATAGTGAACATGAAGACAGCACAGAGTTGTAGGAGAACAGCTTCCGTTTTACGCAGTGTATACAGTGACTGTTGGTGAGAACAGCGATACACGAGGCCTGCTGCTGAGCTGCTTTCAAACCCTGTTAGGTTACAAACAGCTCAAAAGTTGCGATGTGAGCAGGTGAACTCCAAACAGAGAGCTTTATGTCTTCCTAAGACGGAGCGAGAGCAATGCAAAACAAGAGGAGCTCAAATGTGTTGATCTCCGTAATCATAGGGATCTATTAAAAGTGAATCCACGCAAGAATGAATGTCTTTGACACATAAAACATGTCCATATCTCTTTATGCAATTCAACCAAGGAAAATACCAACAATCATGCTGCTTGAATCCTCTTATTTAATTGGCTTTCATAATTGGTATATACTTGAAATGTTACATTTAAACAATAGGACATTATTTCCTAGTTGCTTAAAATATAGGAGCCAGAGTTTGAACAGCAGCACACACACACACACACACGTTGTCTCCTCTCCTGGCTGGCTGTTGCTACTTAGAGGCTGTAACCTTGTCTGTTCAGCTACAGTATACAATAGACAAGTGAGATCTAGGTTACATACCCCCTTATCCCTGTAGCCCCCCGGGCACAGCTATGCTCTGTGGTTGACTACATGCTACAGCAGCCGTGAGAAGCTCTCCCCCAGGAAAGCGCATGTTTACTTATTCATTTGCACCTTCTTGTTTTAAATTCCACAGACTGTGTCTGAATGGGAGCATCGCTGGAGAAAGGAATCCCCAAAGCAATACCTATGATACAATAGCAGTGTCTGGTTATGTGCGTGTGTGTACTTGTGTATGCATGATTGTGTGTGTGTGTGTGTGTGTGTGTGTGTGTGTGTGTGTGTGTGTGTGTATGTGTGTCTGTGTGTGTCTGTGTGTGTGTGTGTCTGTGAGTATCTTCTAAAGTGAAGTATTTATCACTGAAATGGGTGGTTGATGTAAGACCCAATTATTGATGACAATAGGCTCCATCCATCGACCCTGGGAGAAGATATAGGCTAGTGGGCTTCCATATTGAGGTGGCATTCTGTGAATACTGCTCCCCAGAGCGGCATGCTCTAAGATTTACCCCTGCTTATTGTTCCTCGGTGGCACTGCTATCGACAGCACATCACTCACTCAAGGCTGGAGAAATAACAGCATTGGCATTCTCCTAAAACATGTGGAAGTGCTCTGCACTAAAAAATAATGGCCTCTTGGACCTTCAGCTTTGATTTGTATTTACAACAGTCACTGCGGTGGCACTAAATAGCACCGAGCTCAAGGCATGTCATGCATTCGGGCTAGTCATAAACTGAGGATTACCTGTTTGTAGGTAAAGATTACGTTGGCATGTAGGTCTGTGTGTGTGTGTGTGTGTGTGTGTGTGTGTGTGTGTGTGTGTGTGTGTGTGTGTGTCACGTACACGAACACACGTGCATACGCATCGAAACAAGAAGGTGTGTGTATGCATGTGTCGCTGTTTTGTTGTGACTAATGAGGAGCAGCTGAACTGGCCTGCCTGGTGATTTGTACTAGCTGCTTAATGATGATGAGGCCTGATGGGATGCCAGGTTCGTGTGTTTGTCTGCAAACATCAACAATCTGTTCCAGACGATCTGCCAGACACCAGATCAGGGGGAACAACATCAAATGACACAGTCATGTTGATTACATCATTAAAAAAAAGTATTATCAAGGAGGTTTAGCAGCATGTTATTACCAGGGACAGGACTGAAATCATCAGAAAACAATGTGTTGTAAACACTCTTCAAAGGCTTGATGAAGCAATCAACACAATGTTTTGTGTGTGCACTCCTTCAGGAGTACAGTAAAGTCAGTTTATTGATGCCACTAACCACAAACTTGCACAGTATATCAATTAAGAGCACTTAGCAGACTGTGTTTGACAAACTACATCCATCCCTCCTGTGTGGCCTTCTCATCGCCCACAATCTTTCCTCTTTCTTTTTCCCCCTATCTTTGACTACTGCCTTTCCTCCCTGCCACAACCTGTCCCCTTTGGGCTGCAGTGCAGATGGAGTGTAATAGGATGCTCTTTACCTTGGGAATTAGCCTGTAAGACCCCAATGCTGTCATCAAACTGCATAGATTTGATGTTGAGTGATGCCAAGATGCATTCCTTATCCTGCAGTGAGGCATCTTCAATATTGTTCTGATTGGCTGACAGTATTACGCACATGTCGCAGAGGTTGATGTTGACAGCCCTTAAATCTGCCCGACTTAATGGCGTACCCTTCAGGTTGACGAGAACAGAGACAAAGAGCAAGACAGAGAGAGAGAGAACAGACAGACAGACAGACATAGGGGAGAGAAAAACAAATTTAAGGAGTGAGCAGAGTGGAGCTTTGGGAAATTAGTTAACAAGTATTCTTGTTTTGAGGCGATGACATTCCACTGATCTAACTGGGCATTGGAGAATCAGAGACATGGACTAATCTAAAGGCTAGCCTGTGCTGAGGGCTGTGTTTGGGATTCTCCTCTGATCATCAGTCAAGCCAGGCCTAACAAGCTCTCAGGCAGCACGCCACGCCATCTGTGATGGGCACTGCAACACACATACACTCCATTTTGAATGTGTGTGCAGGATGTGTCACTGCTCTGGATGAGGGGGGCTGACTATGCTCTCATCGAGTGATCATTCAATTGAGTAATGTGTGATCAAATCAAACTGACAATCCCTCTCAGGATTCCAATGTCCATGTAACTCAAAATGTCAATGCCTTGTTAGTTGAACAGTTTCTGGTTTGAATGCATCTCGGCAGTGAACTGGTATACTCACAGGTAAGATGGAGACTTTAGGGAAGTTGTGTAAAGTCTCCCACTCTCTTCGCAGGTAATCCAGCGAGCCCACAAACACTATAGGTTTTAGCTCGTGGTAATGGAAGTTACTGGCTCTTAAAGGCATCACCAAGTTTCGCAGCCCCACCAAAGCGGACGTGACATCCCCAAATATACAGACCACCACATGGCCGCTCAGTACTGTCATGGAGGCTTCACTTCGGGTCTGCAGGGAACAGGGGAGGGATAGGGAGAGAAGAGCAGAGAGAGAGAGGGATGAGGAGGAGGAGTGCAGACAGAGAAGAGAAGAAGAGACACACAGAGACAAACACAGAGTTACAGAAAGAAATGAGTGTTAACAGAAAACTGGTTAATGTGCATGAAGTAACACATTGAGGTTTTAACAGAGTTTTAAAGTCTGTTATAAACTGTTATAAACCCATGTTAAATAGTCTGTTAACCAAGTATTTAGCTGAATTCTTTATTTAATCCACAATTTTAAAAAAACATTCTACTAACAGGCCTTACTATTTACACAAAAACAAAAGTTTGGTTAACCACTATTCAGTTTATAAGCAGTTTATTGGATAATCAGAAATAGGAAGTTTACAGATCAAAAACACAACATGTGGTCTTTTTTCAAAGGGCAGCTGATTCAATCAGGCTGAAAAATGCAGTTTGTAAGATTTTAGGCACATACAGTATGTATGACTAGGACCCTGTCATAAATCAGAGATGTATAAATAAACAAAGCTCCTCTATTGTATGACGTACGTCTTGAAAAGAACAATGCAATGCCCTGCTTTCAAGATCTGTCGCCTGTCGCAGCAGGCTTGATGTGCAAGTTTGAGTGTACGTTAAGTAAACTAAACGCTACTATGATCCCAGTGGGTTTGAAACAAAAACTGTATCTTTGTTCACTGGAGACCTACAGTAAAACTAAGAGTAATACGGGGACTACTACTGTAAACTTTTCTTTTTTTTATTATCATCTACGTGGCTGGAACATCTTTTGGTGACCCAACTAATGCAGGAACATCCTTTAGCCCCACTTAAACTAATTAAAGCACCACATATGCCTTAATGTCAACTATATAGATTACATTTGTTAAACATTTGATTTGAACAGTGTTAACGCTGCGCAAACAAATTGTGCACTAACACAAATGCTTACAAACTGCCTTGTTAAAACATCTGAGCAAACCCATGCGTGGAGTGTTGAAATCCTTGGTGGATATATAAAAAACAATAAACTCACCTTGAAACAACAGAGAGGCAGTGAGAAAAATGTCAATACATATTAGTATGTGATTGTTTTACTATAATATTGAGGGATTGAGGGGAAACTTAAGCTCCAGAGCATACTTACTTTAACCTTTTTTTTTTCATATTCTATTATATTTTAGAGGTTTTGCAGTAACAGGGTTCTTGCCCTACTCACCAGGATGACTTTTTCGATCTCCTTTGATGGGCACCAGTGAAACATCCCTGTCGAGTCATACCTCTTCACGTTCATGTCCATGCTCTCGATTTGTTCATTTCCAGGTATTAGAAGGGGGTCGTGACGACTGAGAAAACAGTACAATTTATGTTAGACCATTTTGTGAAATGACTGCAGCCTTGTGGATAAAGTGGTACCGTGAAAGAGGCAAAAGACCACCTGGGTTTTCTCGAGATCTGCACTGTCTATTCATACGATGTATCAAAAGTCATTCTCAGAGTGTTAGACTTTCTACTGCACTACATGCTGTAGGTGCTATAACTACCATATCATTCCTCTATTGCTTCTTGTCCTTGATGTCAAGTCATCAGAAAACTCAAAGACCCTGGTGCTCGCAGTGGTGCAGAGAACAGCAATACTTGAGTGCTACTGACTGAATGGCATGACAACACAAGGCCAATTACCAGCTTTTACCCTCTCTTCCAGCTCCTGACTCCATGCGGCGCAAATAGTAAAAGCTCCAACCGGCTCACACTTTAAATATTTCAGGAATTTGCCCAATCACATTTTGCTTCCCCAACTGATGGCCATTAATGTTTCAACAGCATGTCACAACCAAACAGGCTAATCCACAGCAGTGGTCTGCTGAGTTTTATCCGCTGTAACACTGACCATGAAAGGGCTCCTGTCAGTCCTGTTATACCGCCTCTCTTGTTCTTGCGTTTATCCTACAAGACGGCTTCTCACACGGCAATCCATACAATTTCATCCCAAACACTGAGTCAGGATAAACTGCATACATTTAGTGCTGTTCCTCAATAAACACTGCTTGTTTTACGGTGTAATTTATTTACAATTCAACCCAAATAATGAAATCCTTGGTTAAAACGGCACGATACAGACTCCAAAAACGGGGAACTGCGGAGAGACAGACATTTGAGTAATATGGGGGAAAACATCTCAAGAATTTGACATACATCTCTCTCACTATCATTCTCTCTATCCTCTATCAACACTGTCATTCACTGACAAGGCTTTGATGTTCCCTCTTCCTTCAGCCTGCATTTGAGCTGCATACCAATGCAGTAAAAGTACAAAAAAAACAAAAAAAAGCTGTCAATTAGCCACCTTTCTATCTCCACCTCTCTTCCCTCTATCAGTTAGTGCAGGTGATAATAACACTGACAGCATTTAGTGTTTTTACACTCAGCCTGAATCTTTCATCCACAGCCGCGTGTTGCGCCAATCAACTCCACAGAGCCCCCGTCACTTCAATCTGCTCAGCTCTGCTCGCCTCCACACAGGGGCTGACTGGCGCATGCAGGCGGGCTGCCGATCCAGCTCTCTCTGCCAAGACAGCTATCTTTCACAGAGCTGTCAGCGGTGTGACTGGCAGCCTGTCACAGGCTCCACACACCTCCTTCTGCCTCTGCCTTCTCCCTGCCTCGGGATGAACCTAGCACAAGACTCGGGGAGAGCAGACATGACGTCTGTGCCACAGTGCCACGCCCAAGGGATATCAGCTGCGGATGATACTGTGACATCTTCTACGATTGGATGCGTGTAGTCAGTCGTGACCCGTCAACAAGGTTTGTGGGAATGGTGTTAATGCCATAGTGGCAATGCAGCTTGTTAGCACAGCGACACGTCAAATTGGCAACTGGGAAATTAAGTTATGCTCAGGATAGGTCAGCTAGGAAGTGTGATTACATGTCACCCTCAGTGCTTAAAATAAATACACAAATACTCATTTCTAAATACATTAAAATAATATGTAATTTCTACATTTAACTTGGATTTATTATTTAGAAAAGTATATCCTTTATAAGAAGTTTACCCACCAAAAAAACATTTGCAAAATGTAATAAATTCAAAGTTTAGATTGCAAAGCAAACATTTTCCCCGAGTGAAATACAGTATTGTATCTGATGCACTTTTATATAGGACAAATATTTCCCTTACAGCATGTCTCACTCCAGTGTCTCACCCTCTCTTCCTCCCTCCCTTTCTCAGTATATATTTCAAACAGAGTTGAGTTATTCAAGTGTATCACTCTGCAGTCACAAACTAGGGATGGGCGTGCTCCCCCAATCCCTCTCTGCCAGACTACGAAGGCAGACTCTTGCTTTGAAAATTTTCCCCATCATGCAAACTGACAAAGGCATGCTTTTCAAAAGCCCACAGCCAATCTGTTGATCATTATTTATTTACAAAGGCCTTCAGGCTGCAAGTCCTGTAAAAACCATACTTGATACGTATGCTTGCTCTCTCGCTAGCTCTCTACTGTGTTTTCCCCCTCCTTGCTTGTAGAATAAAGTATCCCTAAGGCTACCTCAAACAATCACTTTTCATTGTGCATAAAATCCACCTTGTAAAGCACAACTGTTTAATATATATGGTGTAATATGTTGACGGGGGCAGCTGTGAAGGGGGGTTGTGGACTGTGATGGGTAATTTGATGTTTTGCTGAGGGCTAAGACGGGGAAAAAAATCTACACCTATAACAGAGGACCTGTCATCCCAGTACCCAAGAGCCAGCAGAATACAGAAGCACCCCTAAAGCAGAGAAAACTTTGACACCGCTTTGAAGCGTTTTCAAAACTGAGTAAATAACTCGCAAGAATTATTATCACTGCGAGATCAAAGCGGAGATGCATATATTACATGGCAAACAGGGACCATCTCCTAAGCAAAAAAAGGAAGAGAAGAAAAGGTTTTGTGCTTTAAGTTAGGCAAACTAAACAGCCTTTTAAACAAGCAGTTAGCTGGAAATGTGCCAATGTCTAGTTGTTTTTGTAGCAGTTCTACAAAAAGAAATCTTCTCCCTCTGAGCAAGGGCATCTAAAATGATGCTCTGTTGCAAACTAGACTGAAGGGTATGACTCTGTGTTGAGCTAATGGTTCGGCAAGTGTGAAGGCTTATTAAGTACTTGTTTTGTGGAGAACTGAGGGGGAGGCCGACAAGTATGCTGGACAAAATCACATAGGCATGCCAGTGCAGGAGGAGGAACTCTGCCTAAGGGAGGCTAGAAGGACCGACACACAAAGAACTCAAATAGAATGTAAGTAAAATACACTACAGTGCAATAATAACAGTATGTGAAAAACGAGTTAAATAATAGAAATTGAACTAATTTATATTGTATTTAATAGTTGTGTAGTACTCTTATTTGTAGAAATTAAAATAGATTCTTTTTTTCTTTAAGGGATTTAAAATCCATACAGTGTTTTTTTCTTCCCACACAATCCAGATACAAGAGTTTCTAATGCAGTGCAGCTTCACTGCGTACATACTTAAAGTGACAAAAACCACACAGCTCTCTCTTTTAGATTTCCCTATTGTAAAGTCGTAGAGATGACAACCCTAACACTTACTCTCATTAAGAGTAGGGCGGCGTAGCTATGAGTGTTCCTGTCCGGTTAGATCTTCCCCACCATGCCTTTATCCTGCCTTCCCAATCCGCACGGCTCGGCCTCACTGTACTTTCCACGCTTTCGTGTTGCTAACCTCGCCTCGCAGCCAGGGGAGCACAAAAACCTACCCCCCTTTTATCTTTCAAAATCAATTAACGGCAATTTAATTCCACAGGACAGGATAAAAGGAAGGTAATATTTGAATTCATATTTGATTGTGATGATACATCTCACATATGGCCTTAAGTACCAGAAACAGTACTCACAGGGGTTCCCACAATAGAGGAGTAGCCTGAGGGCAAAGTAACCATGCAGGTCCCTCTGATTGGTTGCTGGTGTCATTAGTGCCAGCATTGTTTAAGGAGCACATGTGGACCAGACCGGAGGAGGTGACAGCTGGGACTTTAAAGCCAGAGGAGTTTTCAAACGGCTCCTCACAGACACATATCATGACAGAAATATTATTTCAGCTCAGTCATTAACTGCTGACAGCATGCCATCCTAAACAGCCAGTGCCTAACAGGGCACTTCTCCTCTCTCTTTCTCTCACAGAGTTTCTTACCTCCTTCTTCTGCCACCCCTAATTTGCCCCCTCCCATCCATCCAAACTCCCACCATCTCAACATCCGCCTCTGAAGTATCTCTCACACGCATCCCTCCATCCCTTCCTCCCTCCCTTCTTCCCTGTATCTGACTTCCTCTCACTCCCCATTTGAAGTGCTGGAAGGAGAATAAAATCAGCGTCTCTTACCTCATCATTTTGGGCGAGCAGTTGGGTGAGTTTCGCATCCCTCCGTTGCGCTGCTTTTTTTTGGGCGAGAGAGTTGACGGGTGCTCGTCTTCGACTGCAAACACATGCACAGAATGTCAGAATAGAGACAGATGTTTGGGAAAGTGTGCTGGACCTGACATATAGAAAGAAATAGCCAACAATCAATCAATTATTGCAAACAAAAAACTGAACAGAAAAAAAGGAAAATTAATAATTCAGTGTCAAATTGAGAAAATATAGAGAAAGCATTAGTAACGGACAATGGTAAATCTGAGAAAGGCAGGAGAAAACCACGGAGAAAGAACCAATTTACGACCTAACAAAAGGTAACGGAAGGCTCACATCCCAAAACCCCCATTTTTTTTTGGCTTTTCTAATGTGCACTTTTACAGGGCCTTCAGTAATACACTACTGCATCCGTTCAGTACACCCGCTAAAATGTGCAGATGGTTGGACCTCTAGCAGTCTGCATCAGAGTGACCATGCTTACCTACGCCATTAATTGCCATGTGATGGTACAGACTGTCATTGTCAGGGTGGCACGGGCAAAAGCAATGACAATGAGATAAATAAAGGTTATGAAGATGGATCTTGAGTGGATAGTTTTTTGTTTGTTTTTTTTGACAAAATGATCTGAACCCCACCCCATCATTCCAGTTCCATCTAAAGCGCACAATGGCTCTTCTACAGGTCTACCTCCATGCCAAGAGAAACACTTAACACTCAACACACACACACCACTAAGGACAGGGCACGAATTAGTGGACTGTGAATATCCAAAGCAGCTAATAAGTACACATCATCCTCCAGCAGAAGAAGGTCAAGACTAGTCTTAAAAGTTTAAATGAAAAATTAATTATTAATGTAAGATTTAACAGTCCTGTGTTTGACACTTTGGTGTTAAGCATTTGCAAGACGCTGAGCCACACAGCCACAATGTTTTTTTAAGATTATACTGATCAGATTCAAGTTCAGCTTCCTGTCAGCTCTGCTTCGCTGTGCTAAAAACACACAGTTTTTTCAAACTTTGCTTTAGTCGCAGTCAGACAGAGAGGACGAGAAGGAGCAGCCAGATTGAGGCCAGGCCCAGTCCTCTGAAGATTTCAGGCGAGCTAACAGTAGTCTGATCTTCACTACTGTCTGTGAGTTTCAAGAGCTTTCAGACAGGCACCCAGATACTCTTATCCACTCTGCACTCTCCCAGCGCAAATGCCAAGTGCACCGTCACTTCAAACCCGTATTAGTCTTTTGGTTAGAAATCAATAACACAGCATGATATTAGTGCAAATCAATGTGCGCACTGCAAGCCGTGACTATTCCAAGCATGCGGAAATTCATTATTGTCTGAGCACCCGTCCTAGGCTGTCACCTAATTCTGCTAATAAAAGATAAGAAATATGACTTTGCCTTCTAATAAAATGTCATTCTCTGACATTTCCTTTATGCCATTGGGCATTCAGAATAGCTAATATCACAAGCACTTTCCACTTAACAAATAATTCTCTCTCTAATGTACTTTGAAAATACCACATCAGAAAATGTGCATTCCTTGCCATATTGTTAGACTTCTGGATAGACTTAAGTTGTTGACCGTAAAAGCATAACACTTCTCATTTACACCCGCAACAATAAAGTGAAATGCTTTCCAGCCACTGAGTTATAAAAGCTTTTACAGCAAATGATTAAAATCTTAAGTTTCTATTACAGCTCAGTATCCTCAGAGCTCACAACTGCTGCAGCATTTCTGAAAAGAAATAATAAGCAACTCTTTTGTGTCAATTCTAAATGTACATGATTTAGCACTCCTCAGTTTGGAAGTCACCCTATGTAGACAGTAGCAGCCACTGCACTAGCAGGCAAATCCGTGCAAAGCAGCACTGACAACAACAGCAGCAGAGTGAACCGTCGTGAACCGTCATGCAGCAAACAAGACAAAATGAAGGGACGGAGCAGGCGGTGTTACTGACTGATGCATCCCGCTAAGGGGGGCAACCTACAGTGCCTACTGTGACTGAGCAGCATGGCATTACTGGGGTGGTAGCGGTATTTCACCGGCAGACTGCGGGCCCGGTTCAGCCGACTCTCAGCCAGGGATCTGGCCACCACGTCTCCTGGACCTGAGATACTGAAGCGCAGTTGCGAGGGGTCAGCCCTAGGCCCCGGCCCCAGGGGGAGCAGGCTTCCTTTACGGTTATTAACAAGGGGGATGTTGATTTTGCCCGGGTTGAACAGGGGGTCCTGGTTGGGGTGCAAGTTGTTGGGAAGGGATGCATTTGAGGTGATGGAGGTGGAGTTGCAGCCGGTGGTTTTAACTGATCGCTTTTGAAAAGACGGTCTAACTTCATCCATTACTGTTAAAACAATGGAGAATAAAAAGTGTGAGAAAGCCTGTATTAATGCTTGAATTATTAATGAATGAATTAGTTAGTAATTGAACTATAGTGTTAAACTGTAGAATTTTTTTTGTTAGATTTGTTTTAAATGATACAATTGTTTTATCAGAGATTTTTTAAAAAGGGATGAAATTATTAATTGTCCTATACTTGACTTGAAATAAATATATGAGAAATAAAAGTTAATATTCATTAAAACCTGTATAAGGATCAAACACACAGTCTTTCTTATTTAAGTTTTGCTAAAGTTGTTTCAGGAAGCAAAAAAAAAAATAATCATGCCATAAAAGCAGGAATCATTAATCATTTCATTTTTTTGAAAACGTTAACATCTCTTGTCTGCTTGGCACACACTCTGACTGAAATGTTCACAGTGATATTTACTTTGCATTTGTGACAAACATGAATTAATAAGAAGTCTCTATGTTTTTATTTCTCAGTTGCGCTACACTTTCTGGTAGAACAAAGCAGAGACACAGCTTGGCTAAAGCCAGTCATGCTCAATCAGACATTGTGTCATTTCAAGCATAATGTGTAGCACAGTACTTTCACTTCAACAAATATAAAACAAGAAACTAATAATTTATAATATTACTAATTCAAAAACTTTGTAGCATTACACATTTAAAGAATTCATTTTGGATTGTGTATGGAAATGTGGTTTGATGACAAAAAATGCATCCATTCTCAAACATGCAGATCTCTACTGTAACTTTGACAGTAATAACAGTTTGTCCAGTGACAACCTGCTGTGTCCAATACAAGAACACACACTTTCTGCTGTGTGTAGAAGCAGTGATGTTCACCCAGCCATCATATGTCTCTCACACACACACACACACACACACACACACACACACACACACACACACACACACACACACACACACACACACACAGTGACTTAGGGTGCAGAGTCAACCCGTATGTTTGCATGTATTGAAGTGGTTGTAAAGTTGAATGGGAAAGGAGGAGCCCTGTTCCTCCTTTTGGAAGAAGGGTGGTTGGTTGGTTGTTTGGAGAAGAGAGCATGCTTGGGTGGCCCCGGGCGATAAACAGACGTTTATCCCAGCCGTCAGCTGCCTCCTTGATTTACGGGGCGCCACCGATAGCTCGTGGATTCATCTGGCCCTTGTCAAACACGTGCAGCGTTACAGAGCGCTCACCCGCCCTGGCAGGTCCACTGTGCATCCTGAACAACCCAGACGGCAACTGTCCCTTCCTGAAATGCTAATCACATGACGGTACTGTCCTGCATGCAAGCCTTATCAGATCGTCGTGACCCAATGTAAACTGGATGATGAGGCAGAGGAATAACAAGTACAAATGTTTACTTTTGTATGTGAGCGGAGCTGGCTTTGCCTTTGCAGTGTTTGCTGCATGAGTGAGCTTTGTTCTTCATCTGCATTGCAACTGCATGAAAAAGCTTTTTTGCCATGCATTGTTGTTTTTAAACCTAAAAACTAAAAGCTGATATTATGACAGCTGCAATTCCTTTTAGTTATGCTAAGAGCAGCCACTATTTCAAAGAGGAAACAAAAATCAATATCAATATGCTTAATAAGAACATATACATTGAATGAAAATATACATGTTAAATGTTATAGGTGACAAAAAGCATTGCAAAACTAAATGTATTCTTAACCAGTAGAGTAAAGAAGTAATGCATTTAACAATTATTTAAGATTTACCTAAATTGCAATCAGCTTTGAATCGAACGCCAGCTTCTTTCTGACTTCCACTGTTCCCTGGTGTTGTAGCGCCATCTGCTGCTACATGCAGCAAAATACGAAAAAAGAATATTTTATGGAACTACATGGTATTATCAAAACACAAAATTATGTATTTTCAGTTGCTACCAATACCAGGGACTTATTACTTTAATTTCTTGTCAAAATATGTTGAAATTATTTAAGTTAGAATAAACAGTCTATCTGAGTAAACATTGACTTTAACACTGGTTAAAGGGTGGGTTTACTTTGTCTCTGTATAAGACAACATCAGTTAATTCTAAAGGAATAAGGGACAACAAAGCAAATACTAAAGCAAAGCATCAGTATTAATTATGTTACATGACATAGTGAGGGGTCTACAGTCTAAACACAGAGTTGGAGCAGAATGGAGAAGGACAGAGAAACACACTTACGTGATCTGACATATCCATTATATTTATATTTGGCTGAGGAGAATGCAAAGACAAGTGGCAGGTCACACGGGGGGAGAAAGGATGTAATGAAACAGGCACATTAGGAAATAGAGACATCAACATAAGAGCGGTAGATGGAAATTAAATCAAATATATCTATAATGAAGAACTACAGTATCAGTGAAAAATATGAACCAAAAAGTAAAAGGTACAAATAATGAAAGTTATGGAAAAACCTTATGATGGTGAGGACTAAAGTACAGCATGGTGGCACAAAATAGGCAGACAGCTGAGTGAAATGAACTATCCATTCTCAGAGTGAGCCATGCTTTTAGGAAAGTGTACTAAACCTGTAATGAGATGTAATAACAGACTAATGACTGATTGTATAGAACATTTCCAAAAAGCTACATTTGAGGTTACACAGCTTCAATGGTAGATTCAACAACGTAATGTCTCTCATTTTAAAAAACTCATTCGATGCTTTGAAGTTTTACATGTTGGTTTAAATGTGATGGACAATGTGAAGTCTGTAGATAGAACAAATAAAGCCACCATGGGGAACAAAGACAACAACTACATACTTGTGTGCATGTAGACAGCAGGCACTCGCTACTCAAAACAGCCACGCTATCAGAGCACAAATGCAAAGAGACTTGATCCTTACATGCAATCAACATCTCTTGCACAAATGGAAATATTTAATTAAAGGACGTTTTCAAACATGGGTTTAATGCTACACTTTTAAATCTCTTGGGTTGTTCTTTAAAAAAGGGTTGACCAAGGTCTCCACTTATGCCAGAACTATTAATTATCTGGAAATTACGGTTCATGACCTTGACTGAGGAGGTACTGAAGACTGGTACCGATAGAAGTACTGGTACAGTGGGCACTTGAACTGATCTCTGAGCTGCTGACACTCCCCACTCTTTCCCAGAGTCTCTTCCAGCAGTAAAGGTCACAGCGAGGGCCCAGGGCTGGCCTATGACACAGATCCTCAAACAGGGACCCACAGTGGCCCTGGCATCTGTCTCTAGCAATCTGCCCGCACCGCAGAGGCGGCAGACTAACTGGCTAGCATCTGGGGCGTAGCGAGGCGGCATAGGACAGAGGGTGGGGGGTGGGGGGGGACCAAGCCTGCCTGGTGGACAGGAGCTGTCAGGGCAAGTTTGGTGATGGACCAGCAGGGCTGGGAAAATGAAAATGCAAACATAATTTCCGTGTCAGGATAGATAAGGTCCCCAGCAATGAGATGCAGATGCACACACATGCACGGACAGAGAGATAGAAGTGCATGTTGTTGCACATGCACGCGCACACACACACACAGAGCCCAGAAGGCCGACGACTAGCCAAAAGCATCTCCAGAGCCCCTGGTCCTCAACCCTTGTCCATAGCCCAGCTTTATAGAAGCTTCAGGCTCTCCATTATATAAAACCGTGTCACGTCTCTAGCTCTTCTCACTGAAGGAAGCAGGCCGACTGTCATGATGGTCAGATCACAAAGAAAAGACCATATGTATTTAATATACAGACCAAAAATAAATGTCTGATCGAACGACTCGGAATAACTTATGGAAATATTTCAAAACTTACATTGTTGAAGACAAGAAACAGTATACACAACCACATCAGGGGGAGCTCTTCTTTCTACCCTACCTACATATATCATTCCTGCTTTTAACTATATTCTTCAACTCCAATTTTTCCATATTTTTATCTGCAAAGAAACTCCGCCTCTAAAATAATTCACTGTCTGACCAAACTGCAGAATTTCTATATGAATCATATCTCGTAACAGAAGACTGCATTCAATTATTTGGGTCATTTGTCCACATATTGCTCTTTGTGCACAAGGTGTTTATCTATTTCACTAAACATCACATTATACTCACTAAACCCCTTGAATGATTGCATATTAAATATTGCTATTCATTTAATATTGTATCATTAAAGTCCATAAAGCTACACAGAGGTTTATGTTTACGTCATCATTAATGAGGTGTGTTTGTGTGGTCTGAATGTGACTTGCATCAGAACACAGGGTGCATTAAATATAAGAGGGCTATCCAAGAAATCAATTATCCAAGTACTCGGTCTAGAAAAATCTGGTTCAGATGTACAAGAGCATGAAGTCATCAAGGATAAAGACGTCTTATCCTGTCAGTCTGGTGGGGAGGGGGGGAGAAAGAGTGGAAATGGGGAGAGGAAATCCAACAATCCCTGACTGACAAAGCCCAATGCACTCCTTTACTAAACTCACTTTGTTCAGACAAAGTCAGAGTTAAAAAGGGAAAGAAATCTAAGACAGAGGAGGCTTTTCTGAAATCCTACAGGGGGTTGAGGGAGAAGTGAGATCAGTAACCATGTAATGGCCAGTAATTGGTACCGAGGGATATCAGCGCAGGCCGAACTACAAGAGGCCAAGCCAAACTCATCATGGCATGTTTGACACTAATCTAGGCTGAGTCGGCAGACGGTGAGAGAATGTTGAGGAGGAAATCAGATCTGTATGTCTGAACCCAAGGCTTTGATAGCTAGGCCTACTGCTGCCATGTGTAATTGACAGACAATTTAGTATTTCCTATCCACTCAAAAATAAAATCGAAAGAAACTATCACTATTTTGTGAATTTGTCTCGTCTCCTCTTCTCTCTTTTTTCTTTCATCTATTTGTTCATAATCTACCGTACAAAACCTCTCTCTCCCCTCATTTTAGTGTTCTTCTCCTTCCTCCTAAATTCTCCTCCTTTCTCACAGTGTATGTGTCGTAGACTGTTTAAGACTGCAGGAGAGACACACTACTTAAGACTGTTTCAAACAATTGTGATCAGAGGCCGAGCAGCATTATGTTATATGATAAAATGTACAATGTGAGACTTTCGGTCCAAAAAACAACTGTTAATCGTGGGCAAAAGTGTATTTGTTCTTCTTGCTTTAGTTCCTCTCTAATTGCTTAAAAGAGTGAAAGGGCATTTCAGTCGCTTGAGATATTATTAGTTACTTTCCTGAACGAGTGTCACCGATAAAAACGTGTTTTAATATCTGCGCACTGCTCATCATTTATAAGGCTCGGCGAGACTGTTAGAAATCTTCAAAACACCGTCTCATGCGTGATTTTCTCTCATCTTCGGCATAAAAGTGAAACTTAAAATCTCTGCGCAGTTGTGTCAAAGGTAAAAGAGAAAAAGAAACAGAAGCAAAGCTGATTCAACTGAAACGTGTACAAACTGAAAACAGTGTTAACGCAGAAGTTTGTAAGGAATTTCAAAGTAAAGATATAAGACAATAACTTAACAAACATTAGCATTAAATTGCAGGTTAAAACCTTGAGGATAAAATACATTCCATTTTTGTGAATACAGATTATCTTACCTCAAAACCGTTCAAAACACATCAAGTGATCTTATCACACACCTGCATGACTGATGCAGCATACTGTACAGTACAGCAGCACCACTTACCCACCACACATATTACACTCATGAAATTAAATTGCCACATGAAAATAATGATTAACTGAAAAATACTGATGAAATTCAACTATAAATAACAGAAAATGAGGAGATTCAGAGTTCAAATAAACTTAATAGAAAACATTATTGACATAGACAGACAGATAGCAATTGAAAAAAAAACCAACAATCAGTTTTCAAAATGTTCACAAACAAAAACAAATTAAAATACGCCACACAAACTATGGCGTCACAGTTAACGGATCACACCACGTAGTAGACGTCACAGACACACACGTACAGTACCTCTGCATGGTACAATACACACGGAGCACACACCACAGACATGTAACAGCATGTGTTGGGCGGTGTAACTTACAGGCACGTAAAGTGGTTGCGCAATCATGAACAGAGACAGAGGAAAGTGGGTAGGCCCTCTGAAGGGTGTCCATGTTACTATGTACACTGCCTGACATGCAAGAGCAGTCTTGTTCTGAACGGCCGCAATCAAAACAACATGCCAGTTTCATTCGTTTGTAGACGGACATCCTGGCTACGGTCATGTTTTGGGATGAGAGGAAAGGAAAAGCAGCAGGTTAATGGCAAAAGGAGAAATATTCATCCAGGGGAAGTCGGAAGGTAACTTCATCAGAAAGTGCGAGCCTTAGCCACCTGCTCCAACAGACTTGAGCCACAAAAGTGAAATTTGGACACATAACACTATCACAATATTAGTAACAGAATAGTCATATGCCAATTCAATAGTTCTTGTTCATATTGACATAGTCTGGAGAGGTCAAGCTGTGTGCTAAGGCTGTAACAGGTCAAAAGGCAAAACTATAACAATGGGAAAGAGGGGTGAGGGGAAAGGAGAGAGGGCGGGAGGCATTCAGGAAAGAGAGGCATGAGCAATGTCTTCAGCAGCAAACCTCATACAATGTTTCACACATTTGTACATCCTCTATCCATTCGGCTAAAGGAGTGGATCACGTACCTGTATCCCATCATGCAGCAGTAGCGGCTCTGTCCAAGGCATCACACTATTCTACTGGCTCGACGGGCCAATTCATGCTACTGTATATTTTAACTCTGCAGTTTCACTGCTCCACTCCCCAAGGGAAGCTTCACTCTAATGTGCCTGTGTGCATAATCGGTGAGTCTAGACAAGTAATGTACATGCTTGTAATGTCGCTGTGATTCTTGATCAATTCCATGTGAGACGATGTAACTTTTGAAAGCTCTGCTCATTACACTCAACAATACAGCCATACACGTGGTATGGTATGACCAGTAGCTTATAGTGGCTAACTTTAGATAGATATCGCTGTATGACAGACATGACGCTAACTTCATTTTACTTAGCTCTACTTGTCATTATCCTAAAGTTGACGGTTGTTTAATAAATCTAATTATAATGTGTATATGCTGTTAAAAAGTAAAAATACTGACTGGGCCATTGTTTCTACTTTTAGATTTATTTATTTTTGTCTCCGCTCAATGAAATCAGGTGATACAACTTGCAAATAAGCTCCTAGCAATTTCCAGATTGCAGGTCATAATGAAATGTATCACCCATATGTGAACCTGCATCATCAGTGTTAATGTGTATTTTATTTGCAAGGATCAACACCAATGCCATAATGACTCTATCAAAGTATTTCAGTGATGTTTCTTTTAAATGATCGTCTAAAAAAAAACTGCCAATTTGGAGGCTAGGTGCTCTCGAGACTGGACGTGAAAGTAGTATTACACAACAATAAACTCCTTAACTACAAGTCAGCCTGCAGCCAAAAAACTGTAAGCAGCCACTTTCTGTCTTTGTGGAACGATGTGTGTGTTGCTGTGTGTGTGTGTGTGTGTGTGTGCGTGTGCGCTCAGAACCCCGAGGGAAGCAGGAGTGAAAGTCCCCAGAGTAGCAATTCTAGATTGCTGTGACTCTGGGCAGAAACAGTCCCTGGTCCCCATTCTCTCATTACCAAGGTGCAAACAGACAGCAGACTAATACTGTCTGGCACCTTTACAGAGACACTTTCAGCATCTTTGACTCTGAGTCACATCGGAAAATAAGATCTTGAATGAAGTAATGCGTTTCAGCTGCTGGCCAAGAATAGAATGGGAAACGCAGATCATAACCCAAGGGATGACGGCATCAGGGACTGTTGTATCCAGTGGCATGCACATGTGCCTTATGAGCATGTAATAAGCATGCAGAAATTGTAGGTGTTGGTCCGAGCAACAAGGGGAGGTACAGAGATAATAACTGTTCACAGTGTTGGAACAGTTTAGGGGTGCAGCGAGGCTATCAAGATGCAGCGAGGCTATCACTTCATGCGGACATTTCTTAACTTCAGAGTTTTTGCTTAGGCATTTGGACCACAGTATACGTATGTTTACAATGTAGATTATTGACACATGGAAGGGGAGCAATGGTCAACACAAGACACACACGCACATACGCACGTACACACACACACACACACCGACAATGTCTTTGACTTCTGACTTCACAAATTCTCCCAGATTCTGGCCTACTGTGATAAGGTGTCCATTTCGGGGCATTCCTAATTGAAGATTCAACATGATGGCTTCCCTGATAAACTGTCTGCATGTCACCATCTACTATAATCCACCAAAGCACAACTTACTCAAACAGAAGCTATCAGGGCACAATGTTGAATACGAAGGATGTCCCAAACAAAGCACCATTCTGATATAGCCTCCTAAAGCTTCTGTACTCAGCAAGAGTGCAAGGAACAAGTATACTGTTATACTAGATCAAGAGATGAACTTGTGAGAGATAACAAAGAATGCATCAGTAGTTTATTGCAGTGGAGGCAAATTAAGGGTGTAATACACACAGCCTCCACCACTTCCAAATACACCATATCATATAAACAACACATTAAGGACTAAAAAGTGATAAAAACAAATTCAGGATGATGAATTTGTCAAACTGTAGATTCAGTTTTCTTTCATTTAAGTAATTACACTAATGCACAGAAACGCACAGATTTAATCCTTGCATTTTCGCTGAATAGGTTTCAGGGGATTTAAGTTTCCTCTACAGACATCACTGTTTAAATATTGTATTATTGGACAGGACTCTGGCATGACACCGCCATCTAGTGGCAATCTAACATTATGACAGTTAATACTGTATCGCTTAGTGGACTTCATCCAGTGCAGCGAGTAAAAAGAAAGAAAAAAAAAAAAAAGGGCCCAACAACTGTCCTCATTTGAAATGCACAAGACTGGTGTGGTGACATTTCAATTGTGAGAGGGATTGATGATCTCTGAAACCTCGGCAACAGCAGGGCGAGGACCCAGAGTTTAGAAAGGGGCTGAGATCACAGAGAAGTGGGGCAAAGGGGATACACCAGATTGTTTTGATTGTGTTTTGGCAACCTAGCTCATTAGGATTTGCACAACTTCCCACAAGGACATTTTCTGCTCTCTGAAAGTACAGCCACACACAAAACCTTCTTTGACAGAAAGCAGATCAATTTAAACCTCAAGTGGTTCATGTTAATTTTCTTCTCCTTGCTTTAGCTCTTCTAAATCTTTGATTACTGTATGACATCTCAGATTTTTTTATTACGTTCCTTCTGTACTTTCTTGGAGCGTGACACTATAAGGAGGTTAATCATGAGTAATGACATAAGACGTACAGCAGATTGGCTTCCAAATGCCAAATAGTGGTTTGAGTTTGAAGATCAAATAGTGAGGAAAAAACTGCAGAGCTCACCGGCCACATCCGATTAAGTCACACTCTATTTAATTGTCATTTCCAACTAGTAAAAACATCGGCTAACTGGGCCTATGATGAGGAGACCTGGTGCTGGTGTGAGTTTGATTTCAGCTGTTTTGCTTTTGGTCTGGTCTGAGCACAGTGTAGAAATGAGAGGCGAGGAGAGGGATGCAGAAGCTCCACTGGTACATGCAACATCGATACAATATACTATTTGCTGAAGAGGAAAAAAAACAATTGCACTGCACTCGTGGTAACAGTACACCCATTTTCTTTTTACTCACAATAAATCACTACCAGTGAGTAGTTAAAATAAAGTGGTGTTTTCCAATGGCAGCAGGGAAGGAAATACATCAAAAGTGTGTCACTGGTCATAAAGAAACATGGGAAAAACAACACAAGAGAACAAAACATGATAGAACAGAACATACTGTAAGACAGACTTCCACTGCAGTAATGGAACTGTCATATTTCTAAATGCAACTCTCTTGTTGGAAACTAATGAGATAAAACATAACGCCGTGTCCATCAGCTGGATCTGAGACAGGAAGACATTGAGGAAGCAAACAGAAGTAAACAGTGTATCTAAATGAAACTAGAGTGTGAAATGCCTGTTGATTATATTGAGCTGAATAATTGAAATGACACAGACAAAAGAAGGAGATGGTGGGTATCTATTTTAAAACTGGGCTTTGTCTGTAACAGGCTGCTTACTTTAATCGTGTGTGACCTTTTGTGGAAATATGGGATATTCACCTGAATTATTTATCCAGTGGCTAACATGTCCTGACAAGTGACTTCTGTACATAGGTCAGGTTGTATTCATGTGCTGTTCCTGCCTAATGGTAATGTTATGTCTGCATAAATAAAAGGGGAAAGGCATTTGACAAGGACATGTGTGTGTTGTGAAGTCTCAAATAAGAGCACAGTGACTGAGCTCAATACTCGCAAATACTTTATCAAGAGCATTTATGTGTAAGAGGAATATAATACAGTGGGTCATATCCACCAGCACGTTTAATGTTGCCAAGAAAAGCTCATCGTCTCATGGAAAAAAATGTAGAATGGTACAAATACTGAGTATACTGCATACATCCTTTTAGTTTCTCTTAAGAGTCAATGGGATAGTAGGATTTGCACTGCAGTATGTAAACTCACTTCTCTTACCGTAGACTTTGTATTTTGTGTTAGTAGGGTTAGTACAATTTCAATTCTATCTACTGTTTATTTCTCACAAAGTTTTGCACATTTCATTCCCTACTATAACTTCTCAGTTTGTGTAGATTAAGTAGTGAAAACACACTCAAAGATGACAGGAAATACATTTCAAATAGGAAAAAAAAACAGAAGACATATTGAGTGATGATCATACAATAATGGATGTTATGGAAGTTCAAATGGGACACATAATAAACACTTTCCTAAGGGTATAATGGTGTGATAACATATATTACCTTTAAAAACACAGTGCCACAGTACAGAAGAAACAAGGACACAGTGAGAGGTATAACACAAGTGTTCAAACGAGTAAAACCTAATGCATAATGAGACAGACAGACCCGCACGAAAATGTTGGAGTGAGAGGAAGGGAAGGAAGGGGTGGCGATGGTGCAAAGTAAATGTGCATCTACTCACATCGTTTGCAGCCACACTTCTTAATCCGCTTAGGGTCAGTGATGTCGTCGTGACAAGCTTTGCAGTAGAAAAATGCCCTAAAAGTGACAAATGTTTCAGCACCAAGAATAACACAACTGTTCATTTTAAATAATCGAGTGATCGGCTGTTCACCAGGATTACCTCTTTACTTCTTTGGCATCACTGGCGATAAAGAATCCCAGTGTTCCCTCCTGCATCTTGACATTGTTGCCCGGGTTAATGAGGATACTGGGTAATCAGAGAAAAAGAAAAGCAATGCTCATTAACTTCTGGACAAAAAAACGCAGCTCATGCACACGACATGCTAATCAAGAGGAATGGTACACAGCCTTGTTGAAGCCGTTAAATCGGACCTGCAACACATCATCCCCGCTTAACTTTTCAGAGCTTGCTTTGTGTCCTACGTGTTACCATAAACACACTTTGCTCCTCTGATTTTGGGCAATTTGCCGATGCGATACTCACATGGATAGACAGAATGTACAAGAGTATGATCGCACATTGAATTTTAATTCTTTTCATTACAGAATGGTTTTTGATTGCCCAGAGGGGAAAAGGGGGGGACAGAGAGATACGAGTAAAGGGACAAAGGGCAGAAAGAATTAAAATTATGGCTATGGAGTGGATTCAGTGTCAGCACTCATATACAGTCATCTAGTCAAAAACAAATGTTATGATGGCCACTGAGACATGGCTGTAGTACAGAGAATGTACAGTACGTGTTGTAATCTAGGTTAGTAATTGACAGTGGGATGCAAGGGAATGAACAGCTCTTTTTCTTGTCGATGCCAGGCTCATTCTACCCAGTGACTCGCTATAGTCTACACAGGATTGCTCTAGGAAGAAAACAAATGGTGACGTAAAGTCTTAAAGGGGATTAACTCACATTCAAATGTGTGACTTTGCTCTATTGAAATGTAGTGGGAAAATAATTTGAACGCATGTCCAGCAAGGTCAATATTGACTTAAAATGTTATATTATATTCATTATATATATATGTCTGAAGCACAAGTATAATAAATAAAATATATTACAGCATGCTGAACAACAGCTGCAGTAATAATACAAATCACAGGATATATTAGTCAAAGCATGTTTATCATGAGTGGGAGCTTAATACCCTAAGCACTTAAAGTGACTGGCTGTATCATTCCCCATTAATTAGACTGAGACAAAGAGTAGACACCACACACACATACTGTACGCTCACACACGCACACTCACACACACACACACACACACACACACACACACACACACACACACACCACACACACACACACCCTGGTCATTAATGGTTACCTGTGGGCAACAATCATCAATGATGTGAGTGCGAACTGAGAAATCAAAACACTGAACCAACAAACCTTTAAGGGTCAAAGTTCAACATACGACAAGCCCAGACAAAAGATGATGAACCATTACTCAATCAAAAACTTTTAAACTTTCACCAATTTGTGACAATAATACTTATGGCTCACAAACATAGTCAGTGCTGGGCTAATGTGTCTCTTACCAACTTGATTCAAATCTTTGTATTTTTAAATATCTATGTTGTGACAATATAGCAGACTATGTTATTTGTGTAGACTCAGGCAGAAGTGATCTGAGAAAACATCTATCTTACTACATCTTTCCTCTGGGCTCTGGGGGGGGAAAAAAAAGGGCTACATTGGAGAAAATAAACAAAAATATTAAGGGAGCAATTGAATCCATACACATATCAGACTGTGATCAAATTGCACCAGTCATGCAGATCAGATTTTTCCTTCCACATTTTTCTTTTCAATAAGTAAAATAGCATAACAATCACTCAGATTGAATCGCCCCCAGAGAAGTAAACAAGCATTACGCCTGGCATGCGCTTTAGTGAAAATAAATGAAAGAAACAGATCAAATCAAGACAGTTCCACAAACATTGCTGCCCAAATCTGAGATTTTACAGGAGTATCTATCATGTTTCTTCAGTCAGGTGCAAACTGGTGAATAGAAGCTTAAAAAGCATCAAAACCTCATATTGTGAGCAACAAGGCAAGCATCAAACACCTTATGTGATGTTGTCATAGCATGCAGTAACCATACAGCGTGAAGAGGACAATAATTACAGGTATAAGGACAGGGACGTAGATGCAGACGGTTGCAGTAACTTCTGTGCAGTTGGATTGTTTCTCAAACACCAAACTGACAGGAAGTGACCTCATTTAAGAACATCTACTAGAGAGACGCACGAGCGTGACTTGCACATTGTGGCTGAGACGCACAAAAATGGACATTCACACACAAAATTCTCCCCCTCTGATCACACGTAAACCAGACGAACAGACATGCACAGATGGATATACATTTAACACTGACACATGAGAGGGTGATGGAATGCAAAAGTGAAATGTGAGGCACTTGTGAACATTGTAACCTATGGTTATTAAATGTTGGATAAACTTAATAATATCCAAACTCAACAGCTCCATGCCTTTCCTAGAGTGTGAAATGAGGAAGAACAATAAGGATTGGTGAGGTGCTGCTGGTGTAATAAAACCATTAGGAGAAAAAGACATGATATATATATATCAGACACTGCCTACAGCAATGACAGATAGTCAGCCAATAATTTCAAGATTAAATCCAAAATGAAGAACAAAAGATTATCAGTGCTTATCGACATCTCGGGTCTAAGATATGTTGTATACAAACTCCTCACTGAGTCAAAGAACCATGAAGTACTGATTTAAAAACACCATGAGTGGAATAATTAACTTGGCAAAGAAAACATACAGTAGGGTAACAACTGAGCAACACTGAAAAATAACTGAAAGTGAGAGAAATAAACTAGACTGGTAAAGGACAAAACTGAAAAGATCAAATAAGAGGTAGATATGGAGAGGGAGAGCGTTTAGCCTTGGTACACTGACAACAGCAAAGACAAAGAAACGGCACTTCTACAAACATTTTCCAATTGATCTATCCTCTCTCTGCCTGCAAAGAAGTTAGTGCATTAAGCACAAGTGACACCATAAAAAATAGTTAGAAAAAGAGGCCTGTGAGATAGTGCTTGCAAAAATATCCTTGGGGAAACTTCCAAAGTCAGAAGCTTTAAAGTGGTGGAGATTGGGTGGAACTTTGGGAAGTAAGATAAGGTAGAGGGCATACCGCTTTCGACTTCTGCAAACAACAAGAAAAAATCTCAAATCAAACAGTTATCATGAACATAAAAGAAGAGGAGAATATGTTTCTAATGTTTCTCTAGGAGCTACACCTGATATGGCAGCATGTGGCGCAACTCTGCACAGATACACAGTTCAGTTATTGGTATAGTTTGCAAAAAAAATCTTTTGACAAGTTTGTGATTAAATCAAATGGCACTTAACTTTGTGGAAGTACATCTTCTAGAAAAGAGCTGTAGTTTTAAGCTAACTTATGTCTTTTTTTGTGGCTAGCCAGACAAAAAAAGTTTGGTTTTTTAGCTTGTAATGTCAAAATGAACATCATTGTGCCCTGAGACCCTGCCAGTACACATATACATTTGACAGAGGTGAATGGGGAAGGGTGGGTGGGAGTTTTGGCAATTGAGAAGAAAATAGTACTTCATGTTGTTATTGGTGATAAGACTGACACTGATGTAGAGTTAGTGGTTATCATACAGACTGACAAGGGACACAGTAGAATCA
The DNA here is from genome assembly GCF_900634415.1 of Cottoperca gobio. Taxonomy (NCBI): domain Eukaryota; kingdom Metazoa; phylum Chordata; class Actinopteri; order Perciformes; family Bovichtidae; genus Cottoperca; species Cottoperca gobio. The sequence continues at coordinate 15,100,903 of NC_041369.1, read as the reverse complement.
AGTTAAGGAAAAACATGACATGAAATTCGAATGTGAAGCAAACGTGTTATTTAGGTTGCGAATGTATCTCTGAATTGACAACACAATATAATCAATATAAGACAAAGAAAGGTTGTTCCAGTGCGGTTACCTACTTATGCCTGCATACCTGCAAGGTTTGGTAAATATATCAGACGTGTGGCTCTGTAATAACCTCCACCAAGGACATGCAGTCAGTATTATCAGGCCCATGTATTTGTTTGCAAAACAGCACGATATTCCAAAAAAGTTAATATCAGAATTACTATAACATTTTAAGGAACGCTAGGCTATGAGGGTAAGGAATAAGTGATTATTTTTGGTGCAGATCCATGATTTCTTTTTTTACTAAAGTTTCTTAAGATGGTGAGATCGGATAGTTTTTCATGTACCTCAGCACTTACATGAAAGGTTTTGGCACGCTGAAATGAGAAACAGAATTTCCAGATGACTTGTGCAGCCTTGGCAAAGACATGTGCTCTTCTGAGTGCTTTCTGGTTGTGTTTTTGTGTGTGCTGATGCTCATATTGGCATTCACATGACATTCACCAACTTAATATCATCAAATGTAATACGGCTGTTGTTAAAAGGTGCAAAGATATTTCATTAGAAGATCCACTCGAAGCGAGTCACACAGTAGTTCACTTTTAACACAGGTGTACCTGATGTTAGTGGAAGAAAGATGCAATAAACAAACCTGCTCTCTCTCTGCTCAGACTTGTATTCGATGGCAATAAGCAACAGCTTCAGCTTCACGTAACACAGCCTGTAAAACACGTGCACTCATTAGAGGACAGCGGTATGTAAGAAAAAGACTGATGTGTTCAAACGCCTTTGAAATTCACACATCTTCACTTCAGAATTATACCTACCAGTGTGCTTGCTGAGGGAGGAAAGAGTGATACTTACTCACAGATCGTTGGGAAGGTGAGGCCGACAAAGGCACTGGACAAATACTCTGTGTACATCTCATTTGCGACCCCCTCTAGGTAATACTTCTGCCATGTGTCCTCCTCAATCTGGCAAAAAACAAGCACGGAAATGTCACATGTGAGGATTAAAAAAAAGAAAGAAAATAAGCAACACAGTTTTCCTTCCAATAGCGGCCCAATGTGGTCTGCAGATGTTCCGCCACACAACATCAGCCTGGTCATTATAAGCCGATCCATCATCTTTATGACAAAAGATCAGTTCTTTGATTGAGACAGGCACCTCTTCAATTTTGAGCCACAGAAACACTGAACAGAGTCCATATGAAATGTCACAGTAAAATATGACGTGTCAGGACAACTACAAACACTACGATGGAAGTCTTTCTCTGGACAAAGATGTCAAACTGTTTCCGAGGAAAGTACTGCGTTTGATAGATCTAGTCCATCTGTCAGCTGAGAACCTACTGCATCCACTTATAACCTCGCCTCCAAACCCTGAATAAATCATCAAATTTACGAAAATGCAATGTGAGAATTCATTCATCCATATTACTTCCGTCTGTTCAGAAGGAGTGAGACAAGGAAAGTTAATCTTGTCCTCGGTGTTACCTCAATGAAGGACCTCATGGAGAAGAGGTTGGCTAGCATGGTGGACAGGCCCTGGGCCAGACAGCTCTGGGCTATGAAGCCTGCCTTCAGCTCCGCCAAGCAGATCGCATCGTCACCTTCCCTCCAGTTCCAGCTTGGAATGTTCAGCAGATGGGCCTTCATCACACGACAGACAGAAGAGGTCACAAGTCACAGAAAACTAAGCACATGTTTCATTTTCTTTTTTTTTTAAAAGGAATACTTTGACATTTTGGGAAATATGCTTATTCACTTCCTGGCAGAAAAGTTAGGGTTTAATGAGAAGATACAGAGCAGTAAATATAGAGCTACAGCTATAGTTAACTTAGCACAAAGAATGGAATCATGGGGTAACAGCTAGCCTGGCTCTGTGGCAATTGCCAGGCAACTAGCAGATACTTCAGGGAGTTACTTGCCCGAGCCGAGAAACAGAACAGGACATATTGTTGTTTTTAGTCATTTTTCCTAAAATGTTGAACTTTTTCTTTAAATTATTATTAAGCAATTTTGAATCTGCTTGGAAAGTGGTAATTTGATTATAAATGATTCATTTGGCATTTACTACAACTATTGCATTTGTTTTTTTAGTTTGCCAACTCTCAGACATGTTATTTACAGAAACAAATGCTGCTCCATTGGGTGTCATTTTCAAAAATGCTACTATAAATATATGACTATCTTCAGAAAGTAAATAGTTAGGTAAAGGCCTATATATATATATAAAAATATAAAAATGGAAATAGTCGTTTAAGTACATACACTGTATTTTAAGCTTGCCAATATTTCCAAATAATAAGGTAACATAATAATAATACGTTTTTATAACAATGTATATTGTATTCATAAGAATATGTATTTAAGAAATATAGCAACGAATTGTCTTTTTGTCAAGGGACTGAAGAACAAGTGGTCACTCGTATGACATTAGTTTTCCAATGATGAAACAAACTACTGACATGCAGCACACAGCTCTTATGCAGACAGGGTTGCAGGTTAACCCCGTAATAAATGTTCAATATGACGTGAAGCAATCTAATACATCACAGGGTCACAAAACATCTTACCTTATTATGGTACTGTAGCATTTGTGTGATTATTCTGATCTTGGGATGATAGTTCTTGATCGAAATAACCCTGGAAGATGAAAAACAGGTGCAATGTAACACCCTATCTAGTCCATTTCCGATTTCCAAGTTCAGAGGATACAATACCTCATGATGTTGGAGGCATCTTCAGCATCAGGATCTGCACAGTATTTATTGGCAAGGATTAGGCAGGCATCTGCTGACTCGATCTATGTGTGAAGAACCAAAGAAAGGGACATATTAACATTGTAGTACATGCCAGTACTTACTAACGTTCACTGACTGTTTCAAACTTATTGTGTCTCTCTCACATGGAATTAAACACATTAGTGGGCTTAACTTTGGCAAATTTCAATTCGTCACACTAATAAACTTTTTTTATTTTCTCTTCTGACTCTTCTGAGTAACATGTTTTTGTTGTTTTCCTCAAATGTAATCTTCACAATGACTGTTGTCTATAATTGTATGTGATTTCATCTCTCCAAGAGTCCCATCACCGATTGTACCTTCACTCTGGCGAGATCGTGAGGGTTGAGAACAGATCCCTGGTAGAACTCTACTTGGGTAAAATGACGTTTGAACAAGGCTTCCAGCTCAAGATTAGGGGAAATACTAGCACACAGAGAAAAAGAGGAGAGGGGTTAGCGTACCTCATATACATACTGTGCATTGTTTCAAACATGGTTTTTCTGCTAACCTACACAAGGTGAGCAACAAAAACAAAAAAACTTACTTATGGAGAAAAACAATTTCAACATTGACATCATCCCTGTCCTTGTGTAGGAAGTCTTTGAGGAAGTTGGAGACACTTTCGAGGGTAATATGACCACACACCACAATATGCCTGGAAGGGGGGGAAGAAATCATCTTGAGTGGGCAACATAAATCACTGCAGACACTGGCATGTCTCCCAAAGATAATCAGTCAAACCAAAGCACTCTAACATCTAACTCAAATATAGACTGAACAAAAAAAATCTATATACATGTCAAGAAATGTCATTTCAAAGGAAACAAGTAACTGAATTATATATTTTTGCCATAAAAGTGAATATTTTTCCCCATGTAATGAAAGTGGTTAAATTCTGCACGACAAGTGCAATCAAACACTCAACTCTGAACCACTTTAGAAAATCTAAGATATAATCACACAGCCCACAGTGGTTGGATTGTCATCCGTTCTCAATATAAAAAATGTCCCTTCGGCCAAACCACCCCTTTTGTGAGCTGAATGGATGTTGACAAAGACATGTACATCAATATGCTTGTGCTTTTATACAGAACATTACTAAAAACTTTCAAAGTGATTTGGAGGCCTGTGGTTGACACAAATTCTAAACAGGACCTCTGAGTTTTTGACGGGTCCTCTGGCAAAAACATGTAGCACATTACAGCAGAGGGATCCGTCAGACGGTGGGCCGGGCTAATTACAGCACTAAGGAAGTACGAGGTTAGATTGGAACGATTTTAGAGTTGAGGTTGTGTCCCTGTTTGTCCTCCGACTGCACTGTAGGCCAGAGTGATCAAGTTCAAAGGTCAGCTTCACAGTTATTTAATAATATGAGAGTAATTTAGGCAGTTTGGACTGACCAAGTCTTCACTAAGTGTGGTGCTTCTGTACATATAAAAGTGTTAGTGTCCCAGAACTGAGAGAAATTCCTTTTTCAAATTCATGTTAAGGTTTATGTTTTCTTTCTCCTTTAATTGTATTATAGCACAGTTGTAAGTCCTTTAATAAAGTACTACAAATTGTTGTTATTAAAAGTTTGGAACTTAACCATGATGGTTATGATAGGCAATTTAATCACACTAATCTGGTGGATTTAGGACACTTTATCTGCTTCATTTTCACTGTGGTAAACTGAGCTACCCTTCTGGACTTAAAGTTAAATGTCACCAAGTCCTATTGCCAAACCCCTAAATGAGAAATCCAAACATGCTCAGTAGAATCCAGCCCTTATATTGACATGGATTAGTGTGGACACTCGGCAGACACCCTAATTACCCTATGGAGACCTGTAAGGCAATCTGTGTAATGACAATGGCCTTATCCACTACTTAACAGGATGTGCCAGGAGACAAATGAACCACTTTAGTTTTGAGTGCCTGGATACTGGACAGCTTTGGATTTAACACTATGAGTATTGGGTTACTCTTTCCTAAAATAAAAATCACCGTGGTCATATTTGTTCACTGTTCAAGTTTTCATGATTAAACTAGATTTGTCTCCTTCAATATCATTATCATACTCTTAAACACAAGATGGAGGCTCTGGCTAACACATTAACCTTTAAAAGTTGACATCTAAAATTGTAGAACATTACTAAATCTGCCTCAGTTTGGCAGGTTTAAAGGAAACAGATATTTATTGACGTTAGATGAGAACCGTAGTCCAGCTCAGTGTTCTCCCATCCTGTACCAGATGGACCGAGTAGCTCTGAACTGAAGTGGACTTGGCAAAGTAATGTGACAGACATATTGAGAGAATGTCAGCTTGTGGATGTTGCAGGACATAATGGTCTTTGCAGATGTCGCCTCTGTCCTTTAAGAGAATCTAATGAGCAGCCGTGATTGCATGGTTGGCCAGAGTTGAGCAAAGGGCCGTGTGGTCTTACAAACTGATGAGCTGAGATGTCTGTAGGCAGCCGGCAGTATTTGGCACAAGACGTCTCTCATTTCAAAGAATGAAAAAAATCGGTCACGTTTTCCTATTCCCAGTATCCAGATGCCCTTCCACAGGGGTAGAGGGGATAGAAATATTTATATGGTGTATTATTTGGTTTGTGTGGGCTCAGCGTTAGGTGATGAATCTCAGACACACACACACACACTTGGTGTAGTAGGTGATTTATCAGCAATGCAAAACTTTCTTCGTCATACATCAACCTATGTGTTTTTTTCCATTGATCAAGCCACTAATTTGAGTTCCTGTATTTAAGACTGAAATAATGTTGAGATATTATGTTTCACTTGATAGGCGTATTAAAGTTGGCATGCCTCTTCTGAGTTTTCCTCCCTTCAGTGTGCCAATAGTGGCATCAAAGTGAACACTGAGGTCATTGGCTAGTTAAATAGCATATAAGAAAAGGATAACTTAGATAATTCAACCATATATAATTGCATCATGAACAAAGTATTAGGGCTGTGTATTAGCAAGAATCTGGCAAAAAGATACAAACCATGATCAAGGGATTATGATTCAATATGTTTCGATATATTGCAGATGATTCTATAAGCGAGGCAATATTTTTAGATTCTTCTTCATTCTAATTTGAGAAAAACTGTCATAATATAAAGAACACACCACAGTATGCATACAAACTAAGTACAAATAACTTGTTTTGCAACATTAACGCTACTTCTTGTCTCTGTCTCTATGTAGCAGTAGGGGGTTTAAACGCAACACAAAATGACGGTCTGCCACAGATCTTTATATATATATGTTTTCTTACACCCCTAAAAACCACTTCACATCTGGTTAACCTGATTGCGCCGTACAGCTTAAACCATTGACATATCTTAAAAAACTAAACAAAGGAAAACCAAACACTTCAACCCAGAAACTAAAAGTGTAGCACACAATCACATTAAATGCAGAGAGGGTATTACAGAGCGTGCACACAGAACATGCAGTCTGGTAACATCCCAGGATGTCACTGGGGATGCACTGAACACAAAATGAACAAACACAGAGCTCAAACATCAGCAACAGAGGTCACTCAGTTGGTACTGCTCTAATCCTTAGGTCACTGATGAAACTGCAAAATGTTTCAATTCATACAACTTACTACGAAGTGTGCAGGTACATACAAATGCACTTTACAGTGTAATAAGTATGCGGATTACTTGGAAACTCAGCCTTATGCGAGCGTGTGTTCGTGCCTCATAGTGTCGTAGTCTCTGGGACTGCACGCCTCAAGTTGCTTTCCCTTACAGACGACTTTCAAAGGTGTATGTCAGAGTTCAGCCAGGGTTGAAGGCAGTTTCCATGCCAACCCCTCTATTGAAGTTGGGGCTAATGGAAACCATAAAGGCATAATGGAAACCACAGAGCCCCGACTTCAGTGGGCGCCAACAGAATGCAACACTTGTCATTATTATATCAGCATATGCAGGCTGAGTGCTGTCACTGCGCTCACGGGTGTATGCTACACTGCACAGAGTACTATAAGCAACACTAGCATGAAACAGAAATTCAGTATGGATCCAATGTGTGTCCCTCTCACTTCCAAATAACCTTCAAGGCCTGTTTCAAATGACAGCGGCCAGGCAGCGAGATGAAATAAGGGTTAGATTTTAAATAGTTCACAATGTATCATGACCTCATTGTTTGTGAGCTCTGTAATCAGTCAGATACTTGTAATCTCCTAATCTCATTTCCATGATAGACTTCTTTTTTTTTGTGCTGACAGCTGCTAAATAACTGAACCCCGATGGCAATCCTAAACCCACATGACAAAGCGGTTTTGTCTATGTGTCAGGTCTTATTCACGTAAACACCAAATGCATACATATCTAAATGATTATGCAAAGAGCTTGGTGCCACTCTAAGCCTGTGTGTTTAGTGGGTATCTTCTGATTGTTGCCATATGTTTGCACTGTATGTCCAAGCTGAGAGAGAAATGGAAGGGGGTGTGGAAAGAGAAAATAAAGTGTGTGGGAGAAACTATCCTCAGCTTTGACAAGGGCTTCTCTCAACACCCATCTGGGAGTCTGGGCTGAGGTCACTGGCCAAACATAACATTTCATCAATCTTATCTCAATGACAGGCAAACATTATCGAACAAAGGCTTTTTTCCAACGTCTCGTTCTACTGCTGACTCGCTAGAATATGCCCCGCTGAACAGAGTGACTGGAACCAATTGGAGAAAGATTGGAAAAGAGAAACAGAGTGAGAAAGAAAAGACTGTATAGTAGTAGATGTTGAGCAAGAAGAAAATGAGAGAAAAAGGAAAACGAAGTAGTCTACCCCTCCCTGTTCTGGACACAACACATTTGGATTCCAATATATCTGTATGCTGAATATTAGTAAGGTTTGAGCCACAAGGGGAGGAGAACAGTACTGGACAATAAGCACTGTGGTGAAATGACCACAGTGTCACACATACTTCACAGTGCACTGGAACCTCTGCTGTGAGAGGCCAATTCCACATATACATAAATAACAAGAGCTTTTGGAGACAAACTCCACCACCACACAAACACGAAAACTAGGCGAGCACCGAGAACCAAGCAGGCAAAGCAAGCCAAAAACAATTGAGAGCCTCCACTGGGAGCGAGGCATCCAGCATTCAGGGTGTGGGAGCTGACTGAAGATCAGGGCCAGAGTCATGTCAAGCATTGATGATGCGATGGGCTAGCGGTGACAGACAACAAGAAGATGGCTTTTTCATGGAGTTCGCAAACATTGAAAAAAGCCACATGACTGCAGGTCATAGAGAACATGCCAGAAATTATGCAGTTAAAGAAAAAGTAATTCCATAAAACATGCAAAAAAAAAATAACTCAAGCAAAATGAAACAAGAAAAGAAATTATATCCAGCAATGGTCATTGAGATTGATGACTCTTACAAAGACCACCAATAATAATGCACTTGCAGATGTTTACATCTTTCTATTTTCTTGTTAAAAAATCTTTTAGAAGTGGATAGTAGGGGTTTCATGACTATTTTCTTTCATTTTGAGGTTTTATGTACCAATGGACTGAATTAATAAGGGACAACACATAGTGCACAGATATATTGCATAGAAGCACCACAGTACTTAAAGTCTAAAGTGTAGTAGTCATGAAAGCTCTATTTTCCAAATTAAATTAAAGCGCAACACAGGATGTGTCAAGGAGGACAAAGAAAGAAAATGAACGGCACACAAATGACTTCAGGAAAGCTCTGAGTGAAGGACAGATAGAAGCAGATATAGACCAAGGTAGACAGAGAGAGAAAGAAAGAAAGAGTAAAAGAGAGAGTAAAGGGGCATGGACATGTGTGTCCTAATGGCCAAGGTCTCCAGTCACGCAGTGACTCGACGTTATAAAACTTTACTTTACTGTCCAAAAAAAAAAAGTTAACTAACCCCCAATAACTATAAACTTTGAGGGGGTGCACTTAAGTCACACAACCACACCTTGTCTGGATTTCAACTTACTTTCTGCCTCGTGTTGAGTTATAACTCCCTCCGTATTTCTTCCGATTAAGGATGAGAGCAGCAATTTCTGGCACGTAGCGAGCAAACATGGCCTACATGCATGGAACAGAAAAAAGAAAGAAGGCATGCAGAGAGGGTTCTACCGCACACCGAAAAACAGCAGAACCATCTTGAATACTTACTTTCTCCCATTAACCGCACTATAGGAACCACCATATTTCTTTCGGTTTCCTATTAACTCTATGATTTCAGGGACGTAGCTGGCAAACATGGCCTAAGGAGAAGATAAAAGACAGAAGAAGAGACTAAAAAAGAGACTTCTACGCCGCAGAGTGGGTGGTGGGGAAACTGGTGCATTAATCCAGATTTCTGAAGGGGGAAAAGTATTACTTTGCTATGGAAATGAAATTAAAAGCTCTCTCTTGTCTGTAGAGACTTGATAAACTTTAGATACCAAATCTGGTTTTTGCTGTTAAAAAAAAAATAGCCCCCGTTTTTAAAAGGTAAACGTTTAGGAACAGGTTTCGTTAGTGGGCAAGAATTTTGTCACAGCTTATGAATGGTCAGTCTGTGATAGCACCCAATACCTTTCTGAATAGCAGAATTTTATAAATTTAATAAAAACCTATGTGCCATGTTTTGTCCAACAAACACAGATCATTTGGCAGGTTGATTTGAATAGGCCCACCTGACGGTCCACAGCTGCAAAACACATTAAGACTCATTTGTTGGGCTGGAAAATGAGCTGGATGCATTTTGCAAAGTTTTACAGCCAGTCATTCTAGCACAAGGGTTGTGTTTAAGTGTACCAACTAACAATGGAGTACTCACTGGCACTAGGCTAACATCTACAATAAGAATCAAAGAGGTGCCTTTCTCCTGTAAATACATACTTAACTCATGCTTGGAAAGTGCATCTTTAAATCAGCAGGAATAATGTGAAATGACGTGAGTTTAATATGATCCTTGGCTTTATATATCTCCAGCCTGAAGTCATTATTCAGCCACTGCTGCTGATAGGAAGCAGGCTGAGGTACTAGCCCTAAAGACTTCCAGAGCTCTCAGCACTGAGAAAAACACACCACCTATCACCATGGCCACAACACGGTACACATCCACACAGCTGCAGGTCATCAGTGCATAGCGATAGCTGTCCAAATGCATAACACAGTGACTGTGATTTGGCTAGATCCTCCGTCCCTTTGTAAGAGAAGCTAGAGGAGGCGGAGTCTTCAGTATGTGTGTGAGTGTGTGTGTGTGTGAATGCACAGAGGTGTGTACACCCATGCATGCTTATGTGTAAGTTTCTGTACTAGTCGCAATCCAACAGGATGCTAGATCAGAGGAAGGTGAGCGAGAGGCTGCTGATGCTATGGTAACAGTCAGGCTGGCCTAAGCCTCATCTCCCTGCCCCTGTGTTTGTTGGAATTGTGGGAAGAGACACAGGAGGAGGGGTGTCCTGAAACTGCAACTTGCTTTTTAAGAGAACAGTAACAACATTATCAGACATAAACATACACTCTTATCAAACAAATACAGGAGTGACACATAAGGGGAGGGGACGAAGGAGCACATAGTACTGTAACTACAGTAGACGAGATACAGTAGGCTAAACAGAAGGATACAACTTCACTATGACAAAGAAATAACATTTACCGGTTCAGTCAACATAGTTCTAGCATTTTAAAAACAGCACTTTGCAGAAATGTCATTAACTATGCATAGTAATAAAAGTATTTAAATTACTTTTTCATTCATTTATCATTTCATCAACAGTTGTATACAGTCTAATGATGGGGACAGGCAGGATTTAGGAGAAGATAAGGGGAGTAAGGGAGAAAGAAAAGCCTGATTTTACCAAACCACCAAGGATGAAGAAGACCATAAACAGCCGCCCCAAGGTGGTTTTTGCATAGACATCCCCGTAGCCCACTGTAGACATCGTCACCATAAGCAAATAGACACATTCCCAATAGGAAAGTGACTGAGAATTCTGGAAGTTTTCCCAAGGATCCCCTGAGTTTTCCACCTAAAACGGATATAGGAGAGGGAGGGGAGGGCAATTAGACACGACTCTCACCACCAATTTGTAAACAGAGTTTTGCATAAAGAAACTCTTTAATCAAAGTTTGATTAAATCCAGCTACAACTGCTCATGTATTCATCTGTGTTGAGCCACACAGTATATTCTTTGTATATTGAGCTTAGGCTACCATCTAGTGGTGAAAACAGTTAGATGCTTTACTGAGTTTCTTTAAAGAGAAATGTGTGACACACAATAATCAATATTTAGCGAGGAGGCATAACATAAAGGTCTCTGACCAGGCTTTGAACTTGGGAAATCACAGTTCTTTGAGTGCTGAGTCACCAGGACACCCAACCTGTGTTAATTATATTACTAATTTGGTTATAGTTAAAGTTGTATGGGACCTTTTAAATTCTTAAATTAAAAATAATTTATTTACACATAAATTGGTGGTCGTTTGCCTTCTGACAGTTGATCATAATTTACCTTCCTTTTATTTTTTACTGCATTGTTGGGATGCATCTATCAGCATCAGCGCCAATACTAACCTTATTAAGCAATTGCAGTCTATAATGTTTAGTGCTACAGCAATCTCTGGCAAACAAATTAATGAAATGGCCAAAGCCAATGAGTTCCACGCGGTGAGGTACGCAGATTTCAAATTTGGAACAAACAGAGCACTGGCATCGGATCATTCCTAGGTATTGGCAGAAAACACAAGTTAAGTTACTGGAATGGATATTTGGAGAAAACAAGTTGCATCAGTGCATCCCTACATTTGTTATTACAATATCTTTTGTTGCACTTTATTCTTATATCGGCTCATTCTTAGAAAAGAATACATTTGACTTGTTGCTGGTGTCACAGTTGTATTGTACCTGTTAGTCAGTCAGTCACCTTATTTACCGGCTCCTTAATCACTAGACCTCACATCTGTCCACTTACCAAATGTATGAAACCAGCCGCTGTGAGCCATGTGCTTATGAAGATGGAACACAGGTTCACCAGCTTGATGGAGTTACTGGGCAGAAGAAGAAGAACCATAAAACTCTCACATTAGGCATTAGACAGAGAAACTGAGCTTTGTGAACAGATGAAAGTTAGCCAACTAACAATAACCTACAGCCAGGACAGAGGAGATAGGACTTAACTAGATTGTTAGCAATCAAATGATGAAGAAAAGTAACATCCATTAGGGAAAAAATGGGATTAAAAGCTTAAATTCAACTTCCATGGAGAATGATGCTAAAGGAGGAGACACTCTTTAAACCTGCACCCTAGTACAGTTATGGTATACTAGTGTAAGTATAGTGTTTACTTACAATGTGACAATGTATCACACCATTAAACACATCATTATTAACCTAAACATACACTTATTATACCTTATAAAATATGCATTAGACATGTAGTTTAATACAGATTCAAGTGAGTACTACTACATACTCTATTCTGACAATGCCACATACATCATTTAACATTTCTACTCACTGTTAAACATACCGTAGCTACTGGTGGTAGTAACAGTGAAATGACTATTTTAGGGTGCATATGTTTCTTGCGAATGAACGAGGAAAGCTTTTTATTCTTACCTTGTTTTCAAGATATTCAAAAACTGTAGGATTTCCGAAAACTGAATCAATCTTAGTGCTCTTAGAAATCTTAAGCCTGTGAGAAACAGAGAAAGACAGAGACACAGAGAGAGAGAGAGATTAGCATAACAGATCCATACAGAAAAACTAATGGTATTCTCACAATAGAGTCATATTCATGCTTTTATCCACAAGTTGGGTGTTTTCTGAAATAGCTTTACAGTGATACCAAAAAGAGCACAAGAGTGGCCGCTATGACGAAACACAACTGAATACAAACGACATGTATGAGCTGTCAGACAATATGGTCCAAATGTTTTTCTACCGAACTTTAGCACGGCACAGCGCGATGTAAAATGTAGTCCGCGAGACACAGGGAGACGACACAAAGAAAGCAGACACTTTATTCTGGATGATGTGTTGGAATTATTTATCCACATAAACAAGTTCGGAGGAACATCTTGTGGCCTAGTTTATATGAGCCCTCGTCTGCATCCAAGAGCAGCTCGCTTAGGGATTATAGAACAATGCGACACCTGCCTCATTGTCTTTTTACATAACACGACTGATCCCATGGATTGTGTGTGTCCTGTGCTTAGTTTGTGTGACAAAAAGTGATCTGAATTCCTTTTTTGAGATGATCTTTACAAGCACTGTATTTACCTGCAAATACAACACAGTTGCCATTTGTTGTCACCAAACATGTTTCAAAGATCAACCAGATCTAAATCGAGAAGCAATTTCAAGATCTGGATAAATAACGTACTAAAATGCTGTGCACACCTCCAGAAAACACATGTCTATACACTGACACTAATGTCCTTACCCCAGTTGGAGAGGATGCGCAAACATGACCGCACCGAATGATACAGTCCTGTCTGCTGTTCTTTTTGCTCCTGTCCAGGATGCCCCTGCCTCACCCTGTACCCATTCTGAAAAAGTTGGCCACAGGACTTCTTTCGCCTCCGTGTCTCTTGGATGGTCTTCAATTTAGCATTACAGTATGTATGCCGGTACATAAGCAGCTTAGGAGGAATCATTGTTTTAGACTAAATCCTTTCCAAGGAATTCCTTTTTCTTCCTGCCAAGACGGGTATTAGAAATATCCAAAAATATTGAGGGCCTAGTATTTCAAAAGCACCTCCAGAAAGAGATAATTCCGCAGACTCTGGTCTACCTCGATTCAGCACCACCGACATTAAAAGGTTCCTCGTGAGGCAAACACCTCTGAATGCTGTGATGGTCACTGCTGCAGACAGACAGTTCGTTTAATCATATCAGCCCAGCCAGGGACTGTGTCTCTGTGAGCAAAATGTCAACTCTAATAAGTGATTTTTTTTTCTTTTCATTTTTGGTACAGTGCCTTTAATCCTAACAACCCAAACAGATGTAATGTTCTCAAGCCCATTTTAGTTCTTTACTTTACCGCTGTGAAGCTTTGTCTCGATCAACACACAGCTGTGTAGAACCTATTTTCTAAAAAAGTCTGAACCTGCCAGGGATTAGCAGAGATGAAGGTAAAATGAAAATGATGCATAACAAAAACAATAATCCGGATTTATAAAGTAAAAGGGTCAAACTACTCTACAACGATTTGCTGATAGTAATGTAATGATAGTAATGGGCAACGGGAGGGGGGGGGGGGGGGGGAGGGTTCAACTCGCACAGACAATCCGACAATCACACCCACTTTATGTTCATACAAGCACACACACAACTTCTTTATAAAAATTAATTCTGTTACTATTCGTTAAAAGCAGGGGTGTCAAACATGCGGCCCGCGGGCCAAAACCGGCCCGCCAGAGGGTCCAGTCCGGCCCGCGGGATGACTTTGCAAAGTGTAAACATTAGTTGTTTTGATCATAAAGTAAAATACTGTTCCAGATGCCTGTGACAAAATGTGTTGTGCCTTTGTAGATACACTGTGATCTGTAAGTTGTAACGCACATGTGTAAATGATAAACTGAGGCATACTATTGTTGAAATTGCACCTTTTTTTCTTAAGAAATATCAGGTTGTTCATAATGTTTTGTAAAAAGATTAAATTTGAACATTTTCAGAATGTACTTTTTTGCACTAAAACGAAGGTTAACATTTGGAGTTGTCGTTATTTATAGGTTATTATGCTGTGATTTTGAGCTTGAGATCAAATTGTGCTGCATGTGGCCCCTGAACTAAAATGAGTTTGACACCCCTGGTTTAAAGCATACCCTGTTGTTAAGGTCAAACCTGTTGTCTACACTTTGGCAGTAAAATGACTCTGCTGCGACATGTAGAGTAAGTCTGTGGAGGTGGAAATGGTGGAAAGTCACAAAATACATTCACACAAGCTTTTACTTCAGTGAGAGAAGTACTTATTTCATTGGCTAACACATTGATAGCGGTACTACATTCAAGCAGATGTGTATGTCTACCGGAGAAATGTTGTTCAGGTATTATTCAATTTAAGAAAATGTAAAGTGACAATATGAATGTGGACAGGACTGTGTGACACTTTGTTTTTTGCACACATACTGTGTAGCTAAATGCTATTGAACATATTGGCAGACCATCTATCTCTATGTCATTTTGAAGAAGGGGGGCAGATCTTTCTTCTCTTTTCTCCTCTTCAGTTATGTAATATGTATGCTCGCTGGATTGCCGAGGAAATGCTGTGTGACATTTTGTGTTGGAAGTATAAACAGTTATGAGTGAAAAACTAAACAAAAAACGGTAGATACTTTTCTCATTTTAAAAGTAACATCAACAACTGCTTCGTAAATCTGGCATTCTGAGCACAAACATTATAAATTATAACAGAACACCCAGTGATGCCGTGATGGAGGCCGCCGGGGGCTCAATTACTGTGAACATCTTTGTTTGTTTGTTTGCTTGCTTGCGTGTCTGTGTGTCATGTATTTAACACCGTGGGACATTTTTTTTTTTTAAGTGTATTTGCCTACAGACAATGTATGTACTGTAAGTCAATGCAATGTCCTCACAAGTATAGTAATGTGTTGCATTGCATGTGTTAAAAAACTCAATTCTGCTCCCTTGAACATGTGTTCATGTATGAGAAAATCCCTTTGCTACACATGCCAAAGCCTCTTGCACAGACACAAGTGTCAGCTGGCCAGATGTTCATTCAAAAAGGGTTTTTCTGCTCCGTGCCCACTCTTACTTCATTGAGGCTTTGCGAGTACGGCCTCTCTGTCACATGTTCTGACAGAGCAGCCTACTGGGGCCTTTTATCAATCACCAGCCTGGGACAGTTCATCTGGGATAATACTGAAAGTCAACCCTGTCAGGATTAGATCATACAATACTGCGCCCAGCACTAAGCACACACAACCATACATACACGCACACAACAATACACACAACCACACACACACCTAGTGTAGAACTGGTTCCTACTGGACAGTCATGCTGGATAGACAGCATGTGCATATTAAATAAACAACACATTTGTGTTAGTTTATAACTCTACGTATTGCAATGTAATTATACGATGACATGCGAGCAGCCTGGCTACAGCAAATAGGCTTAAACTTCCCACAAATTATCTTCCCTCCCCTGAATGTACAGGGAGGCTTCCTGCCAGCAACTGGAGGTGCCATATAAGGCAGACGCACTCATGCCCATGCCTCTTTATGCAGGGAAACACAAGGGATCAACAAACAGTATAATAAAGCACCACAAGGAGGCAGTAGCAGGTTATAATCAAAGCCATGCCTGAAGGCTTCTACAGTACTGTACATCCTCAGAGCCAGTGCAGATTAACAACATTAAGGTTGCAACTACAAAATCAATACACATCAATCACTTTGGATTGTAAAATAATCATTCATTGATGCCATTTATAATCAAAAATCGTATTATAATAATAATAATAATCCAAACCAAAAGTGCAGTTCCAGGGGGTTTAAATGACTAAGGAGGAAAGTGTGAAGTTAACCAGCTGGTTGTGAGAGTTGGAGCTCAGTAGGCAGGTGAGCTACAACCATCTTTTAAACCTCCATATGCTAATCCTACACTGCTAGGACTCTCTTGAGAGCAAGTAGTTAAAGGAGATTAATTCCTTTTTCCAAGGAAGAACTCTGCATGCCCTCTTACATTAGCCGCTCATCGTTCTCCTCCTCTTAATCAATGTCTAATTTGCCGAGGCAGAGAGAACATAACTTGAAATGCATAGAGCATATACTTCCTCGGGCGCAGAGTGGGCAGACACACTACCACACAGCACAGGGCAGAACCCCTATTAGTAGTCTCTTTTTATTATGCACCTCCACTGGATCTCCAACAGTCTTCTCATGCAGAACCTCAGCTGAAAGAGTGGAGCGAAAGGTACTGTAATTATGATGCATTACTCTGGCTGTGGTGTGTATTACCCAGCAAAGAAGAAAAAAAGATCAACTAATCCATTGGAAATTAGGAGCACAACACACATTGTCTAACAACGCTTGTTAAGGGACCGTATATACACTTAGCTAAATGAAAGTAGCACCAACTATGGATTAGTCTTATCGATTATTAGGAAAACCGCTATGGCCATGTCAAGCATGAAGACATACGTATGGTGCAATAGTCTTTAGGGAAATGGTCTATGGCATTTATTTATCAGTGAATATCGAAGGTCATCTGCAGATGATGAATAAGGAACTATAGAGTCGTATACTGGTTAATTGTGTTTTCCTGTCACCACATCCTACTGTAGGTCCTAATTTCCATATTAATACAGAGTAGAAGAAGCAGCTAATCATGATTCCTGTCCTAACTCCTCAGAGCCTGAATATTTACAGACACTTTCAGCACCTCATCAGTATTCTGGAAGCTATCACCAGCCTGTTAGGGTACACCACATCACTGCAGAACTACACGCTGTTAAATGTTTATAACTTAGGCTTTGCAACACTGTATGTAGCCTTTAACACGTGGACAAGCACACCGCCAGGAAACATACACCTAAGCCACGCCCGTGGGAGTTCAGTTACCATGATGCGCCGTGGTTATATATGTCCAACAGTACAAAAATAAACGCGCTCTAACGTCTGAAGGAGATGCCAGCCGAGACGTCTTCCTTGAAAAAAAAAAAAAACAGTCCTCAATAAAATAATAGTAATAAAAATAAAGATGTTAAGAATAGCTCGGAAATCTAGGGCATCGCTCAAAAACAATGTATTCAGCTGCTGTTTATACACAACAACTCACACTGCAGCTGTTTTGTATATAAATAGGCATCTTTGCTTTCTATATCAACCCTAGGTTCCAGGATATTTAATAATTGCAGGTAATTATTCACTGTGGAGTGTCAGGCAGCAGCCCGGCCACAGTTTCAAAGTCTTTCATCATCCTTTATCAAGGCCCCCAACACCAATGGCTTTCTGGGGATGAGATGAGGACACCTTACATCACGAATACCAGAAACCAGATTACTTGACTTCGGCCATATCTTATTCATTACACAGCTTGTTCTCTGTGAAATTCATGGACCAGAGTGAACCTCTTAAGAAAACTTCATCACCTCAGAGATTAGACTTTCACAGTTTTATATTACTTTACAGATTCAGTGATTCAAGTGGGCATGTAACAACAAGAGGTAGACCTTCCACATCCCTGACACTATAGTCTATATCATGTCATTCATTAATAATTAAGGTTAATTTTGGTTATTTTCATAGTGTTGGGCATCATTCTTATCAGCCATAATAACAGTGTTACTATATATAACCAAAATTATAATGTGGATTATTCTCATTATTAATAATCTGCAGAAACTTCTCTCAACCAATCGATTCATCATTTGGTCCATGTGATGTTTTAATGGTGATGTCCACCGATAATGATTCAAAACATAGAAACGCTGCAAATCCATTTCAGAAGCTAAAACCAGTTTGCCTGAAATAATCTGAAACGATTAATAGATTATTAAATTAGTTACTGATACATGTTTTACCGATATACCAATCAAGTCATTTCCTAATTAATTTACTTTCTTACGACTCTAAACTATTTTTGCTCACAAATCTCTAATTACTAAGTAAAACTAAGATAAGCGAGGCCAAAAGGTTGGTAATAATCCCTATTTGCAAAGGAATAATATGCGCGCATATAACTACTGTAAGCATGGTAGGTCTAAATTGAACCAGGACGTCTGTAGACACTGATGTTTTAACCAGAAATCTTTCTTTGTTTTCTCTTTCAAATAAGTTCCAGAGCCCTGGGACATTTCCCAGATCTAATAAAATGAAGTTATTGTGAGTCATTACTATAGGCCTTTTTCATGAGACAGCATGTACAACACCAGAACCCTGATACTGAAGCACCTCAATTGAATTCAGTCATCATCCATTTTATTATCTACACCTGCGCTTTTCCTACTGCGACGTGTCAAAATGTCTTCCATGAAAGAAACCTAATAACACACCTTGAAGAATAAAAAAAGGAGAAAAGAAACTGGATTTCCCTTCAAATGTAATTATGAAGCTAAATACTGACACAATTTATATAATTGCTTCATTTTATATAATAGCCTCACATTCTGACCCAGCAGTCTTGATGGTCAAATGTCATGCTCAGATATACATTGGATTAGCATTCAGCAGAGTATAGCAAACATTTATAGAATTGTATGTGGTGTATGTGGCCGTGCACCAGATACATTAATACAGCTACAATGAAACTCTTCTAACTGCAGTGAAATGTAGGCCACAATACTCTGAATGCACTGAGAAAAGTAGGTTGTTATGTAATGCAGGTTAGGGTGTTTTCCAGCCTGCTCATGCAAGAGTGTGTGTGTATGTGTGTGTGTATATGCGTGTATGGGGGTAACACATGCTTTTTGTGTTTTTCATTTCTTTCTGCATTCGATGGCAGTTTTAGACTGTTGTGAGGTATTCCAGGTGCAACGCCTAAACACGGCAATTACAAATGAGTCTGAAGCACAAGCACACACACACACACACACACACACACACACACACACACACACACACACACACACACACACACACACACACACACACACACACACACACACACACACACACACACACACACACACACACACACACACACACACACACACACACACAGTCCATTTCTGAGTCACTCTCACTCCCATTAGCCAATCCACTCCGCTGTGTTTCCTGAAACATCAGAGGAACCCAGCCCTGTCACTTTCAATAACGAGGGAAAGTTGACTGCAGCCCCGAGCAACAGGACCTCAGAGACACACTCCCAGTAATGGGGAGACAGAAGGGGGACTAGGAGGCAGAGGGAGAGACAGGGAGTGATAAAAGGAGGGGTGACATGTGAAGATAGAGGGCAACACAATAAATGGAAAAAGGGGAGCGGTAGGACAGAGGCGTTGGGAAGTAAATGTGAATAATGGTGAAAGGAAGCGAGAGAAGACAAGGCTATACAGTGAGATATTCAGACTTACCGAGCCAGCTTCTGTTCAAGTAGACAGAAACAAACACGGGAGGAACGGTAAAGAAATCCACCACTGAGTTGACCTCAAGCCAGAACCATAGTTTATCATTGGCCGCTATAAACTGTGAAAAGAAATGGGGACGTCATCAGAAATAACAATCCAATTCTAATTTTATACCAAACACCACCTCTCCACCACTGTCTTCCTTTAGCATCGCTGACATATTGTATAGAATGACAAAAGCTTCACCCCGCTTGCTGAGTCATGCGAATGGTTGGTGGTGTAAGCTGCTTATGAGTTTATTTATTCATACATTCAGGATGGCAGGCTTGCGTTTGCACCACTGGAATGCTGCTCTGGCATGACAGCCATGCTAGCAACATTATTGCAACAGTGTCAGTTTAAACTAAAGGCATGCTGTGTGAGTATTCGTGGATGACTTAGGTGGCGTCTGCTTGTTTGTAAGCAGTGTCGGTTGTCCCTGTAAAAATTGTGTGTCTCAAATGATTACCTTTTTCAAACTATATATATAGAGAAGATGTAGAAATTCAATATACTGGGGTGCAAGTAAATAAGAAGCATGAAAGTTATTTTTGTAGCATGCTGAAGACGCTAATGCGTGTAAAACAATG
Source organism: Cottoperca gobio (assembly GCF_900634415.1). Classification (NCBI taxonomy): domain Eukaryota; kingdom Metazoa; phylum Chordata; class Actinopteri; order Perciformes; family Bovichtidae; genus Cottoperca; species Cottoperca gobio. Next base: position 15,080,434 of record NC_041369.1, on the reverse strand, counting down.
CCCGCCTACATGGCTGTGTGCATGTGTACATTTGTATGCATGTATGAGGGAGTGTATGCTTGTATGTGTGTGTGTGTGTGAGCATGCACATGCCAACTTACGCGCAGTCCAAAGTAAAGTAGGAAAAAGACGTTGAAGGCCATATCGATTTGTAACGTGAAATCTTTGTAGAAATTCTGGCAGGATTCTATAGGACTAGAGAACAAAGAGAGAGAGACAAAAACACGTTATTACAAGGTTAAAAAGTCGTGAGCAGATATTGTATACAAGGTTTTTTATTTATCTATTTTCTATCCTGAACACACAAATGGAAATACTGGGGACCTCAGCATATTTCCATGCTAGGAATGTAATGTTATAATCTTATTACTTTGTGTGTTTGTTTTTGTATATGAGCTTTGCATATCTGTATGATTAATATGTAATATGCTCAAAATCAATATCACAACATTACAAATTGCATTACATCAAAAAAAACTCTGCATACATGTAACTTCAGTATCTAATTTTGTACCTTTTGAATCACAGTTTATTAAGATATGATCACAATCATCACGATTACAATTCCGCCAAAAGACAATGACTTACGGCTCACCCCTTCATATCAGGAGAATCATAGATTTATGCTGTCCTTTTTTTCTGCAGAGATGCATATGTGTCCTGATTCCACTGTGCTCACCTTCCCTCAATTCAGCTCACAGGACTGATAAGAAACCGTTCTCTGGTAAAAAAAACAGCCAGCTTGAATCTGTCAAGGTCAAACGGTGCTGACCAATGCTCGCCTTTTAAACCGACTGTACAGCATCCTTGCCACTAATATATTTCTTTACAGTTACTGAGAAACACTCTGTCTGTTAGTGTAAAGGAATTTGATCAACATATTGGATATAAAACCCTATTATTAATACCAATTTAATGACTTGCCATAGAGTTTCACTTACACCCTGCAATTGCTCCTCTGAGCTATAGGGGGTACCAGACCCAGATAAAAGACCCGCTGTAACTGTAGTCAACCACATATAGATGAAACCTTTGAAAATAAACTGAAATTGGTCGTTGCTTTGATGTGACAGTACATGCAGCATGCTTAAATTATTCAGCATCTGTAAAAGACAAATATTCCAGCAGATATTCCCTCATATGACAGAGACTCCACACAAAGAAAGGGACTGCATAGATCTCTCTATTTAGTGCAATAGCAAGCCGGGTGTTGCTTTAAAAAAAAGGGCAGAAGATGATAAATGAGTCCTGATCCGTCCGGCCTGTCACGTAATCCATCTTCATGTTTACCCTGTGATGATTAACCATTAGCAAGTGTGTGCTTTCAACAAAAGCAATAACAGGCTGTGTGCCCACCCCATTCTTCACTTGTGCATGGGCCTATAGCATTTTGCTCCCACGTAATGAGGAATTCCCACTGCGGGAAAAACATTAATATGCATTATGGTTTGGCTGGCTATAGGCAACCTTTGGGAATGTACAGCCTGGCAAGGGAAAACACACACATGGCCTTTATGAGAGTACACAGTTACAAGTCCCATATGTTCAAATTCAAACATTAAAGTGTACATGTGTATGTATGGGGCCCACAGGGGCACAATGTGAGATCCAGAGTAGAGCTCACTGAATAATAAGAACCTCCAGAGGTAGAGAAGAGTGAGGCTTAATCATCTTCCAGTTAACATCAAACATTTTATCTCATGGTGATGCATTATAATGGATGACTGAGTACAGACACGCCAGAGAGGACGTATTGCTTCAAGTGGAAGATCCAACTTCTAATTCATGAGTGTGTGGTCTGTCTGGAGCATATCCTAAGGACTGATGTGATCTTTAAGATGATGTAAAGCCCTGGCTTATGTCCAAGATGATTAGAATGATTCTGGTTTGTGCAGAAAATTATTAAAAACTAAAGTGACTTTTTTTTTGGTTGAAAGGCATTTCCTTATACACTGCCATCAGATTTTGGGAAGTTGTTCATTTGCTTCTGACCCCTTAAAGGAGTCAACATTGATCTGGCCTAAATACTCAATTATTAAAACACCACCGGCATCCGTACGTGATTCTGTAGGCATCAACAAACATGAATGTTAAACAGACGCGTCATCATACATACAGCCTAAGTATACACAATATTCCTCACATCCATCTACACACTCGTGTAACCTCACTCCCAAAACGGATCTGGAAACACAGCCTAAGTTAAACTTTAAGACCTTTGTGCAAGAGAATGCACACACATACAAGCTAATACAAATACACTTACAAGCACTTATGTTCATATACACACACACACACACACACACACACACACACACACACACACACACAGATGGTGAACGCTGAAAACACCATTTGGAGTGGTCATTGTAGCGTTTCCCCTCGGGCCCAGCTCTGGCCTAATTCTGTATAACCGCTCATCTACAGTCACATGACCCAAAGCATTCTCCATAACACAGAGAGAGCATGGCGGCACACAGCAGGGGCTGAGTGCTACATTGAATGCGTCTTGATTTTGCATTTTAAAGAAGCACAATAGCTACACTCTGAGAGCTTTAATTTAGTTATTTTTACAATCATTATTTGAAAGTAAAGCTTATCATTAACTAAAGTAGTGGGAAGAGACATCAGGCAGACCTATGTTTTTTTCTCTTAAGCTCAGAGGCACAGTAGGAAATTAAGAGTTCAGCAATGCAGGCTGGGAAGGGTTTTATAATAGTGGAGCTGCTAAATGCGTTTCAAAAGGCCATGCATACTGAAACATAAAACATATTATTCAGTAGTTGTTATATACAGTATATAGCAAGTCAAAATGTTTAACTGTATCATCTTTCAGGATAAATACTTCTTAAACAAAACTGCATATTAATGAGAAAATGGATGGAGCATTAAAAAAAGCGAGAATTAGATGTGCTGTGTGACTCATCACTTAAACACACACAGCTTAATAGTGAGCAATCCTTTTGCTGCCGACATCAAAGCAATATTCCCAAATGTATTTCTTTAATCTATTCTAATTTTAACGAATGAATAAATGTATATTGACGATGGAAAAAATGACTATGTATAATGTTAAAGGTCTCACTTGTCAAACCCACAGTGAATTATCACTTGACATTTCCCCTCAGCTCTAACAAGCATTTTAGCGTCTTTCAGATCATTGTTTTGGTTTTACAGCCAACAACTTTATTGTTTTACTTCAGTCTCACTGTTTGCCTACCTGGCAAACCTAGTTTAGCATTTAGCAGACCCAGATATATTCTAAGAGTTGGTGGAATGGAATGTAGGATTTTGAATCCTCTCTTAATGGTCACACACATGTACACAGCACGGTACACACACAGCGAAATGTAGACATTTAGTGCATTTAACCCGTCCTAGTATTAGGACTGGCCTCATGCTGCCAGTGTCCTAAAGAAAATCGATCTGTCCACCGCCGTTCTTATTACTCCTTCAGCCCTGGCACAGCCTGGGGTTACAACATCCTGTCTGACAAGAGGAGAAGAGAGGAAAGAGAGAGGAAGAGATGGATGAGAGAGAAAGAAAAGACAGCACCAAGACACGGAAGATAAAAGAGGCAGGGAGAGAAGAGAGGCAGTGACAGTAAGAGGGCGAGGAGGAGCGGAAGATGTGAGAGTGACAGAGTGAAAAGGGAGGGGGACTGAGCTCCCAGAGGTACTGAAGAATATCTCTCAAATATATATAGCACATAATGCTCGCTTTAGGTCACGTGGAAATTGCCTGGAGATTCCAGAGCTTCTATAATAAACTCTAGTCTTAGGTTTGACTTTGCGAATGCCTGCAGCATAGTAGTCCTTCTCTAACCCCACTCTACTTATTAGCAATGCTGGCACAAACATACATGCATGTACACACTTACATGCAAACACACACACACACACACACACACACACACACACACACACACACACACACACACACACACACACACACACACACACACACACACACACACACACACACACACACACACACAGTAGAGCATGTAAGCATTTCCCCATGTGAACCTACTCTGACCAGGAACTCTGCCCCTGCAAACCAGAATGGTAAAACTCATTTGTTCACAAGGGCAAAGGAGTATGTTGATGATGATGTTCTAAAAATAGTCTCAAACACCTTCAGTCAGTCAGCCGGAGCAAGCCCTTTCGTTAGCCCACACACGACCTTGGCTAGCTGCAGGAGCAACAGCAAGGTTGCCCCCTGAGAAAACAATAATTACACACTGTGCTCCCGGCTTGACTAATGCTCACAAACACAGGGCAACGCACCAAATCTGAGTCATTCTTCATATCTCATAAAATGTCTTCTGCTCTAGTAAGCTCATAAGCATCCTGAGACATAGTTACAGATGCATAGTCTCATTTACTAGGGTTCGAGTCACCCCATACAATCAATACACAACGCAAAGAGAAAAATACAAATGCAGGTAGAATGTGATTTAAGCAACATAACTGAATGTCTGGCTCACATGCAGTATTTCTCCTGAGGGTAGTGCACATATATATGCAAGATTCTATCTATCTATCTATCTATCTATCTATCTATCTATCTATCTATCTATCTGCATGTACGTGTAGGGGACGCAGAAGGGAGGGGTCTGTGAAGCTGAAAGAAGGGCAGGTTAGTACTTAAATGATTGATTTAGGCCAAGGCACCATTACTAAAATAAGAAATACTTTAGCACCTACAAGGGCAATGAGCAAATAAAACCTCCCGAGGGAGGCTAAAATTAGCTAACTCAATTTATTCATCTGACTAAGAATGACTCGCATCCCGCTTCAAGCGTTTCCTCTAAAAAGGCGTTATTTATTTTAGAGTCCAAAGGAGTAGCTTGTGAGTGAAAATAGAAACACTAAAAGAAACCACAACTTCATAGAGTTTGCTCAGCAACACAATGCATTTTAAATGAGACAGCAATGTAAGAAAGAAATACACTTACACTAGTTTATGCTTAATTTATTCAGACGCCAATGTTTCAGAACAATAGCTCAACTACACACATCGCATCACTCCTCTTTTGAACACAAACCAATTAAGAGATAAACGCTGTGGTTATGTGCCATATACAAAAGGAGAAAGTCGTCACAGTATACTGATTAACATTGTCAAGCAATTTAAGTCATGGGTGTTAGGTTTATTTGTTCTAATTCCAGGTCATTCAATCAGTGCATTTAGACCTCCTTGTGTAAAAATACCTTCAAATCAGAAAGAAAAAACTAATCTATAAATGATATCAATCATAACATCCCCATCCTAAACCCTTCATAAAGAAATAAAGAAAGGAAATGTATCTCTTAGGACGCAACATTTGTCGATACATTTCAACTCATTCATGTATTCTACAGCAACATTCTTAATTTTGTTTTTATTCTTATCTAAATATAATAATTGCAAGCTGGCTTTTCAGTTCATCATATCACTGAGACAGTAAAGGTTTAAGCAAATGAACATGGTGCATATACTGTATCATTAACATGTTTGGTAAACAAACTCTAGTGAATTTCCTCTTTTGGATCCATTGGTTTTAAATGATGTGGAAAAACAAATACCATGTTATGTTCCAGTAGGGTTGGTCTAACAACGGCACTTAAATCATTTAAATTTAATCTGGGGTTAATTAGGTGAACTGCATTTTTCGAGAGTTGCTCATGCTGTGTTCATGCTGTGGTCTGAAAATAACCCCTCCGCTGTGCATTGAGGGATATCAGGCAACTGCAACAGCAAATAGCCTTTTATATTGCCATGCAGACTTTCATAAACAAAGAGGTTGGGCCACTCAGCGCGCACTGATACCTCGTGCATAGAGACTTGACTCATCTCTCCGGTCATTGTTTTATTCTATCAGTGTTTCACACACCATGTGAATTTGCCAGATCGAGTGACAGCCAGGGTCATTTCACTCTTGTGAGAATAAAACTTGAGGGTTAACTTGTTGTACCATCACACTAATGTTCAGCTTTACTACATGTCAGTGAAGCAGGACTCCAAATGTTGGAACTTCCCTCCGCTCATGCTCAGATACCAAAAGCATACAGAGAGAGGGGCTCCACAATCATAAAAAGCTCTTTATCTATCTGTGATGTTGACATTTCATATTCACTCACAGCCAATGTTAATAATAACGCGAAAACTGTCCCTGAAAGTGTTTGGAAAAGTAAAAAAATGGCATTTAGTTTGAAGAGGGAGGGATGTTAGAACATTTTAATTTGAGTAAAATCTTTCTGCCACAGTTTGTGTATTTAAATCTGAAGCCACTTGAGAATGGTATAAAGTACAATTGAAGTCTTCTCATGGTTACTTGGTCTTCTCTGACCCGCGTGGTGACTCACTCCATCCAGATCAAGGAGAGGTCCTTATATAGGCTACTCTTCATCGCCACAAAGTCTGCCACTGCTAAGCCATATTTCTCACCTTACCCAATTAATTAGTCATTAGGCACTGTTTCTTTTTTCAGTGCTGTCATTGATCGCACACTAATGATAGAGTTACAGACACCGGCTGCTGCTTAAGAGTCCTTTTAGACAAGACTCAAAAAGAAGTGTGCGTCTATTCATGTGTGCAAATCTGCCAGTTAACGTGACTATGCAAGTGTGTCCCCGTAATAGCCTGCATGTGTGACAGGGACGGGTCGAGAGAGGAGAGGAATAGAAACAGAAGTGGAGCAGGAACAAGGGCATCCCTTTAAGAACAGCCTGCAGAGACTTTGTCCTACATTCCTCTCTATTTGTTTCATCGGAACACAGAGGAGGAAAAAAGAAGGGATGAAAGATGAGCCAAGGTATTAAAGCAGATTCGGGTGTGGGCGGGAGAGGACGCAGTATCCTCCCATTGAAATTTTCACGAAAATAGCATCAGTTTGGCAAGTGAAGTCTGCTGCAGAGGAACAGCAAAGGCAGCGTCTTATCATACATTATCATGTGTTGCGCAGAACTGTGGTAAACAACCCGCTTTGTCAAAACAAACAGATGGATGTGCATTGTCAGCGAAGCCATATATTCATTTCCCGCCATTCATTTAAAAAAAACAAAACAGCCCTCTTAACAACAACACCGTTGCCAAGTCGATGACTAATGATCTTTGTTCTCAACTGGGAGGGAAGCCAATTAATAATTTCCTCCTTTGAAACTCTGTCTACCTGCTTCCACAGAAGGTTTTGCAGTGTTTTGTGGATCTTTGCTGCAGGATACTCGCCAAACAGAGCTCCTGATAGGAAAGCCCCGCATAACGAAAGCTATAGGAATAAAACAGCTCGTGGGAGACTGGTGACTGGCCATCAAAGGTACGCTGCTCTTCAGTGTGTGTGTGTGTGTGTGTGTGTGTGAGTGTGAGTGAGTGTGAGTGTGTGTGTGTGTGTGTGTGTGTGTCCTTGCCCCAAAGGGTTACCCTGCTTCACTGAAGAAGACATAAAAGCCCATCGTGCAGCTCCAGCCTCCCCCGGTCTAAACCACATGACTCTTTCAGCTGTTACCACAGGGACTCAACCGGAATCCTTCCTATTAATGTTGCCTTTTTCACAGACAATTTCAGAATTATGTTTCCTTCATCCGATGGCCAAAATGTCAATTTGACCATAAACCATGAAGTCTGAATAGTTAATGAGTCTGTACCATAACACTGTTAATATTTGTACCATTAAAAGGTTATAAATCTGCATTAATTGATTTGCTCAGTCATTAACATTTAGATCTGTACATCTGTAGAGAATTTTTTGCATTTGAGTACAGGGGTATGAATGTAAATCACATGTATGGTTGTATGCCCCTGCTACAAGGGGATAATCAGAGAAAGGGTATGTCAAGATGTGTGTCTTTGTGCAGAATGTTCTTAAAGAGATTGGACTTGATTAATGCAAAAACAGAGAGCAAAACCTTTTAGTTTAAGATTTATTTGAGCTCCGACCCTGCGCTTTATTTCAGCTTTGTTGGTAGACTATACCACTGTTTACTTTTGACAGCTAGTGTGGAAGCAACATGATAATTGGGAACCGTTTGTCCTTGATGGCCCGTATGACGCATCTTGGATTATTTTGAGGTTGTCAAGTTCAGACATAGTTTGGTATTAGCTATTACGTCGAATAGATTTGGGGCAGAGATAAAAATAGGTCTTTGTCAGTAGACAATTGGGAAAGATTTAGTGTCATGTCAGCTCTATGACATGTAACAATGGGTGTAGAGCACATAAGAGGCTCCAGCTGTTGTAGTGAAAGTATGGCTATAACACAAGCCTAGCACTGTTAAGGATGTCAAATCCCCCTGATTCGCCTCAACCTGCTCTGGGTTGATCAGTAGCCCCCCTGAGAGGACATGCACACTCAAGTGACAAGCTTGAGCTAATCACGATGATGAGGGTAGAGAAGGCCTCAGCTTAATGGGAGCACAGAGAGATCAGGGCAATGCCTTAGGGAAGCCTAACATACAAGATAACATGAGGAAATACAGAGAGGGAAAGTGCAGCTCTACACCAAACAGGGCTTTAACTATGTTCCTTTTTTTGCCCTGCAGGTTTGATGTTATGGCATGATACATCTCTTGTGCTTTCAACCTTCCTACTTTGTTGTGTATATCTAGTGGATAGCTTATCGATGTTTCCATGTCTGTCAATGGAAGCATGCTCAAGAGCCTGTTGATAATGCCAAAGTAATTCTAGACCTCATCACATGAGATCTGTTACAGATGCATTATTACTTTTCCATAAGTGAAGAGCTCAATGCAGTGTATGTACAATTATACATGTTGTATTTCAATGTTTCAATGCCTCCCAATCAGGTAACTTGATGACATATTGGAGGTTTAATTTCACCCTAACTGAATAACTGCCTGCTGCCCCCACCTCATACATTCTCTGTGGCTGCTTTTTGTATAGGGTTTCAATGGTTCATTGACTATTGATCATTTACTTTGCATTCCTAGTCATCATGGGAATATTGAGAGGGGATTATACTCTTTTATGAGAAGCAAATGTGTCCCCTGATCTGCATTTCTTTGCTAAAATATATTTGAAAATTAGAGGGGGAAACAAAGAGGGAGAGATGAAGGGACATAAAAAGAGAAATAGAGATGTAGAGGTAGGTAAAGGTTTTTATCCTGAGGTATAAATGGGTGACTGGACTCATTCCAGGAACAATTTCCCACTGCTGCCAAGATAAGACTGTACAAGTTGGATTGCATTTTAGATTGACCCATTTTGAGAAGTTTAAATCTCTATCCCTGTTTTAGACTCTCAGTTCCCTCGGGGACATAATTTAAAAGTTCAAAGATATTGTATTAGAGCTAGCCATTACTTAAAGATAACATCCTGCACAACAGCCAAAAGAGAAACGAATGTGATGGAAAAGTGCGATACAGTAGCATGGTCAATACGTTATGGTCCCTTTGCAATCAACCTTCCATAACTGCAGGCACAACAGTAAACTTGAGGCTGTATTTGTGTAAATCAGTGGTGCATGAAATACTGTGAAGTCAAAGGCATACAGAGGTACTGTGTAGGGCGTAGTGAAACATCTTTGGTTATTTCATTACCAGAGGCACACGCAACAACTTCTACATAATTGCAAACATAAAATTGCCTCTTTTTCTTTCATTTGAAATCAGCGCACTTGGAGCCGTGGTGTTTTGAAAATTAACTTCCGCTAACTGAAGTCTGGAAGTGCAGAACTGCTGTCAGCAAATATACATTATAAAGTAGCCCCTTAAACTAAATTAGCCTGGGAGAGATAAGACATTTGACTGCTGTGTTCTGCCGTTTCTTGAGACAAAGCAACTGAAAAATAGAGTCACCAAAAAGCCATTTAAACAATAGCTTTAAATTACACATGACGGCACATGTCAAAGTTGTTTTGTTGTTGAATAAAGAGTTAAATTATGCTACTGTACGAATTAAACAATAACCATATTCAGCACCAACCAAAGTAAATTAGGCTGAGAAAATGTTTTTAGTTGCCCCTGTTAGTTTATATTTACCTGACACACTATGGTGTGACCGTGGTTTCCACTGACAAAGTCAATATCTCTAGCAGAAAGAAACTCACAAGACTTCAAACATTAAACAAATCTCAAACGTTACATTTCAAAAAGGTACAGTTTGCATCTGGATGGTGTGAAAGTAGCTGCAGTGGTTATCGGAGAGATGCCAGCAATCTGTCTCTGGGTGACTGTCAGCCAGGGATACGTACATAAACTGACAATACACACACTCACTTACTCACACATAGAACCACTGCCCAACACATGCACTATCTGCCTGTCTCTGTTACCATGGAAACTGACAGGCCTCCCATTGAAAAATTCTAAAAATGCAGATGTGTGTGTGTGTGTGTGTGTGTGTGTGTGTGTGTGTGTGTGTGTGTGTGTGTGTGCATTTCACAGATTGCAGTGTGTGGAGATGAGTAAGGACACATGTGCACCTACAGTATCATTCAGATACAGTAAGTAGGCCAATGTTAATGCATGCAACAAATAAGTGTATTTGTATCTATATTTCATCATCAGTGTAGCTGCTGGAGCATGTGTGAAATGTCAACTTGTTTCAGAAAATACGACATGAAATTGATACTTACTCTGATGAGTCTATGAAGTATATCCCGAGGGCCCCGATGCTTAGTGCAAAGACTAACACCACCTGAGGAGAGAAAGTCACAGACGAAAGAGAAATTACTTCAATGCATAGATCTGGTCATTTATGCACTCTATAGTAAACAAAGTATTCAGTTTGGGCGGACACAATAGGAAACACTAGTTACAGTGTCTGTAATTAAACAGTGACTTGCCTCCTGTGGGTTGCATTTATTTTTTTTAAACATGCACTGAATAATGAATGCTCTCCCTCATGTCAGCAAATACAGCCTATTAAATACATTATACAGAGTCAAGCCAGCACATTCACAGGAAGCAAAGAAAGGACACACATTTGTAAGCTCAACTGCACAGAAGAACAGCCACAATGTGTCGGGGTGTTGAGAGGAAGTGCTTAGACAGGACCACCGTTATCAAGTGTTGACATGCACTCCTCAACTACTGCGCTGAGTCAGTGCTTGCATTGTGTGAGATTGTGGCCCTGCTGGACTGCGGTGTGTATAATGTTTCAGTGACTATATGTGGCTGGTAAGGTAAGGCAACCTGAGCTCTGCATCTAAACAAGTTATTTAATCTTGTGGAGAGACTTAAACCACTTTTCTTCTGTTTGAAAATAAATAAATTAAATAGAATTAAAATGTATTTAATTAAATGCCACACAGTAAAAGTATAGAATGTTCTGTTGTTTGACAAAAGGAGGACATTTCTTTTAAAGTTCAGCCCTGGTGATTAATGATGTTAGTGACCTGTTTAAGAGCAAAATTCAGCTTCATCATGTTCAACACCGAAGAAATAAATGGCAAAATGTGCCACAAAAATCGCCTCCAGCAAACTACACTTGCAAACAATGAGTTCACATCAACATTGGAGCTGCAACATCGACCATCGATTAGACAGAAAAAGACTATTTTGATAAACGATTCATCATTAGTGTTAATTTTCATGCAAAAATGGCAGAACATGCTGTTTTAAGCCTCTGAAATGTGGAGATTTTCTGTTTTATATCATATGAAACTGAATATCTTCTGGGTTTTGGACTGACAAAACAAGACATTTAAAGGCCTCACCATGGACTGGGATCGACATTGTCCAATATGTTCTGACATTTTATAGACCAAACTATTAATCTAGAAAATAATTGGCAGATTAATCGATAGTGAAAATAATCACTATTATCATCATCTTCGCAAACAGCTGAGCAACATAGCCATGCACAATAGTTCCTCCCCTGTGATCATTTCTCCCATTCAGCCAACTCACAATAGGAGCCCAATGTCCCTGTTGATTGTGCCATTCATTATTGATGATGGGAGCTTGATTACTTTCATGTGAGGGTCCTTTGGATCGATTCTATGCATTGTGGCTGAGGTATTAAGTAAACACTGCCTATCCCCTTGCATTTTTAATGGCTTGCTGCTTGAATGGAGGACGATGGCAATCCTGGTCACGGAGTTGCCCAGGATAGGAATTACCTTACAAGCCAAAGACATCAATGATGCGCCACACAAAGGAGATGGGGAGAAGACTCTCTAGCTGAAAGTCTACAATAACATAAAGCTTTTTGAATGAAACACATTCCGCTGGTAGGAAGGGAATCAGATCACTGCCCTATACAGACAACAAGATGGCATGGTATGATTACAGTGTGATTGATTATATTGTGCAGGTGTAAGGTAAATGCCAAAGCCAAACTGGCTAAAGACTACTATCTGGGGATGCGGAGATAGAAAGAAGTGAGGTTGCTAGATATTTGTAGTCCACTCTTCACCTCTGCTTAAGGCCTGTGGGCTACATTAGAAGCATCTAGCATAGCAAACTCTAATCTTCAAACAAACTGTTGGTGGTTGATGTTGCATTTTGGGTAATGCACCAGGTAAAACACCAGGTTTTGACAAGGATGCATGGAATTAAAAAGACAATATCTCTGGTTGTGCTACAACGATTTTGATTCGAAAATGAAAATGAGTAGACGTCATCAAATCTCAGGAGCCCAGACGAGAGAAGGCTCTTTCTGTGGGACTCGACTCTGACAGTTCCCCCCTAACATGGAGAGTACATATAGATGCAGATACACTGACATTTCCTTGGAGCTAGTTTGTGCTTCTACTGTTTATGGAAGTAGCAGGGTCAAAAGGGTTAATAAAGAGAAAGAGAGGATGGGAGAAAAGGGCTCAGAGAGAAGTATGGTTGAGCAGTGGTTGGTTGATGAAAAGCTGAGCAGTGAACAGTGAACACCCAGCGATGAGCTGAGGATATAAGAAGCGTCATCATCTTAAACTGACCCAGTTATTCAGCTGTGAAAGCCAGTCCATCCCCCCACCCTTTCTCTCACACACACACACACACACAATGTCTACGAGGGCTAGCTATCGACGTCAAACCCACAATCTACCAAAGACAACCAACCGAGCAACCGCCACTGCAAATTAAGACCAACGTAATAACACTCAGGGGGAACCTACAAGGAAAAGGGGCATTCCCTCCGCCTACAAAAGAAAGTGATACATTTAAAAAAGGATTGCTAAGGCTGGCCCTGCAGTTGTTTATGACTTAATCAGATTGTTTACATGCAGATTTCATGATTCACATGTGACAAGATGACAGTGAGTCAGAGCCGACAAACTGCATGTGTCAGAGGAGCAGCATTCAGACGTGATGACTATGTTTTCTCGTTTAATACTCATGTATGTGTTCATTGGTGTACCCTTTCCTTGCCATACTGGAAGACTAGAAGTGTAAAAGAGGGCAGTGAGAGATTATGTGTGTGTGTGTGTGGGGGGGGGTTCAAGTAGCAGTATTGCAAGTGGGCTAAATGTGGTAGCTCTCCCATTACACCGTTAACACATAATAACCCTAACTTACATGTATAAACACACGTGCGAGTCTGACGCTCTCAGTTTATTTGGCCGCCTAAAGAATTTTCGAGAGCTCATCGCGGCTTGCCAGTGGAAGAAATATGAAGTGCTCTAAAACTGAGGCAGAATTTCACAGGAGACTTTTTCCTGCAACAGGGATCCTGTCTAATGACTTCCTCGGACTCTTAAATGCACCCTGTGACAGGGAGAGAGTCTTACAGACAGGTGATGTGGGCTGACAACGTACGGAATAATCGCTTCACATTAAGGACAACTACCCAGGTCAAGAGAGCGGTGACTCAAAGCCTCTTCGGCATTTCAGTCAGACAGGACTCTCTGAAAGATGTTCTGTTTACACGCATGGATACATGTATTATGATTCATGGAAAATTCATTTAAGAAAACTGTTTATAGATAGTAACCAGATGGGAATGTCTTGTGTTTGGGCTAATTCCAGTGAATGAAAATACCTGAAGAATTACGACACTTAATCACAGACGACAAGTGACAGTTACAGTTGTTTCAGTAAACGCTCTAAAACGTTTGTTAATGTTCAAGCACTCCAGCGATAAATGTAATGATGACTATTGTCAGTCGGGAGCAAAGGACGAAGTCAGGTGACACGGTAGAGCCACAAACTCTGCGTAGGGAAGAGGTCGGGGCGAATAGGAGGCTCAACAAAAATGGGTCAGGGTTGCTTTTTGCTTCCCTACTTCTGACTGACAGTGAGCAAGTGTTCCTTAACCTTAAGGGATTACAATTCTATTCATGATAAAAACCTTAAACAACAAAGTCATTCTAACCCATAGCGTTGTCATATCATAAAATCTCTTTTTTTTTTAAACTGTTTTGAAAGAAACAAATGAAATCATCCTGCTTGTGAAGGTGTCATTCTGGAGGACAGTTATAAAGAACATTTTGTTGTTTATTTGGAGTATTTGTTTACAAAAGTCCAAATATTATAATAAACTATGACACCTACCTTGGCACACATTACAAAATTGGCTCCCTCTTATTAAATCATTTAGTTGTTTTGTCAGTGAGGTCAAAGGGCGACAACATCTTGTTTGGTCTATTAGTCATCTCAACTACTGAGTGGAGGATTGGTGTCAAAATGTTCAGTATGCCTCTGGTAGATAATCTGATATAATTGTATGTGACGGGTGTTGTCCAACGTAGAAACATCTTTTAGAGTACAAGTTGTCATTGGTTAATATTCCATTGTTGGAAGATGGACAGATGTGTGTCGCTTAATTCCTCTGTAAACAGAACCTATTATGCCATAATTAGTGTATTACACTTTGTCCGTTTAATTATCATTATTATTATTATTATTCATCATAGATTTATAATAAAATCCACTGTTCACTGATCATCATCCATTAAAAACCTTGGCACATAGCGTACGGAGGAAAATTGGACTATTTTAATCCGAAGCTATTTTAGTTCATTTATGAAATGAGAAACCTACTTGTGCAACATATTAATAAAATCCAAAGCCTGGGGCTAATGAGGCAGCCCAAATGTGAGCTGATTTGCATGCTATTATTACAGAGCTTCTCGAGGTCGACACCAAAGGCAGGAAAACAAGTATCCTTGCGGGTACGTTAGGTGAGAAATGAGAGGAAATCTGAACTAAAATATCAAAACCTGAAATAAATACTTTCTAAGAATCATAATGGGTTCCCCAAGATTACATGAGCGGGAATCCTTGGTGGGGAGTCAAGAATGCCCATCAGTACTGTGTGGCATCAGGATAAGCTTGTTCATTAATCTGGCCTGGCTCGCAGCGTTAGCCAGAAAGAGAAGTTCCAAAATGTCCGATTGATGCTTCAGCCAAGGATTTCAGGTTCACAGCCAAGTAAAGCTCCGGCCAAACCAGTGTACTCTTTCTGCTTTTCCTTTGGCTTTAATCCCTAAACATACATCAGTGGGTTTCAAACAAATGAAAAGAGCTTCAGTCAGTGTATATTAATCCGTATGACATAGAAAACAAATGCAACTCTATAGCATATCTATCATTTGTCATCCATTCTCCAAGTGTTTGCTTTCATAACAAATACTCCTACGTTAAAGTTTCAATGCAAATTGAGACACAAAGGGAAACAGAATCACATGTTGGTGCAGGAGGAGAGAAAGTGAGCTCCTATGAATGTCAACAAATGAAACTTCCATTAAACTCTGATGGCATGAATCCATACATCGGCAAACATCGTGATCTCCCTCACCTTCAAATGGCAGGTGGTTCGAGACAGAGTCCGCCAGTGTAGGTTTGATCTGACATCGTGTCAGAAGAACATGCTCTGTATTTCAGTCACACACTGCTTAACTCCACACACACACTACTCCCACTGTGTGACTGAACAGACGTACCGCAGGCATACCAATTCATACCAGAGCATCCTTACCAGTTGGACAAGAATGACTAAACATGGGCAGTTTCATTCATTGGTGATTAATCATTTAAAAAAAGGAGCTATACACATGAACATGAACCAAGGACTGACAATTAAAAAACAAATAGTGTACATAATGTTTTATTGCTACATAGATATAACTATCCGTTGCCCAAATTCAAATAAAAGAACACACTTTATTTAAGAATGGAAAGTCCACTTCAGACTGTCTAAGGCTCTGTCTGCTAACATTAAGCCTCTGCACAGCCTTTCCAATGACATGAATGCTAATTGCCATTTCCAAAATAAAATTCACTCAAAACAGTTTTTATTAGTCAAAATAGACAAGCCCAATCATTGAGAGCCATTGATACCCAGATTTCAAATATACAATTCATAAATGATGAGAGGAGCAAAGGACAAAACAGGCAGAATACAAGCTGAAGCCTGAGTAAGTTGTGAAGTAGTGTGTGTCGGAGTCGGAGAAATAAGATGCTGGTCATAATTACTACATGAATTATTCTTCCATTCTGTCATGCTGGGCACTTCGACAAGTCTAGATGACATGATGTACATCTCTAATCTGTCTTTATTTATTTTCAGTAGCCGCTAAACATGCAAGCCTATCTTTAAGAAAAGAAGGTATTTGAAATTTGATATCCGATTTGTCCGGTCAGTGCGGAGGAGGGAGAAATAAGCTCGACAAGGCAACACAGTCCTTCCGCTCTTTGCTCTGCTCATATCTGCTCCTGCCCGACCCTCCCACAGCCAGCTCCTTTTGTGTTGCCGTCCAAGGTCATAGCAATGGTACGAAGGAGGAGAACAGGGGGTGGGTAGAAGGTCGTTACCCTGTCGTTCAAAAATCATCTGTATCATTCATCCACATGTTTTATTGTTCAATGAGCATGTAAGGATTATGCTTCACACAAAACATGAACTGTACAACCTGAACCTATTGACGGTAGTAAAAAAAAAAAATGGTAAGATATTTTCTATTTATTTTGACGTACGTTTTTCTACTTAAGTTACAAATAATGCGATATATCATAGATGACCGTCACAAACGACCTTGGGTCTGGAGAAAAGTGTGGATTTGCCTTAATTCTGGTACAACACTAGAAGAACTTTGTATATCAAAAAGTATTTATTTTCACTGTCAATACTGCTGCTGCTGATATCACTAATATTCCTTCACTCCACTAACTTCCCGTCACTCTGTTCTTTGCTCCAAAAGATTTTCCTCTCGAAGGCAAGAGGGATTGATTTCGCCGCAAGGAAGCAAATAGTTTGGGGTGATGTGTGTTGAATGAAACATGTTCAATTATGAAACAGTTCTGCAGACAGAGACTGCATCTCGAGTCAATCACGATTCTATGGGCATGGAAAAAGGAAACTTCGTCTATAGCAAAGATGGTGTGAAAGATTGTCATTTATTTGAATCTGACATCGCAGAATTGGAAAGGTGATAGTACTGGGACTTTGCCTGATTTTGACGTGTGAAAATACAAACACGGTGTGAAATGTAACACTTTCAGAACGCTGACTCAGCTTAAAATGAACTTTGGCATCGTCAACAGGGCAGGTGCAAATCAACAAGCCGTAACAAGCAGACAGACATGTGCTCGTTTGCATGTATCTGAGATCACCCTCCACAAAGCTATATTACTAAATATAATAACTAGATGAGTAACTGCCAACTATTTTGATAATCAATTAATCGTTTGTCAGTAAAGAAAAAAAAATTCTTCTTAAATTTGAATATTTTCTGGTTTCCTTCGTCTTAATTGCACACTAAAAATATTTAGAATAAGATATTCAAAGACTCATCTTCTGCTTTAGGACATTGCGTTAGGCATTTTTCCCTTTTTTTCTGACATGTTATACACAGAAAATATTAATCAATAATGAAAACAATTGTAATAAGTTGCAGCCCCTAAAATAAATGATATGTCTATTTGCATACCCAGTCTTACTCTTCAGACAGCAGACGGTGCATTATTTCATTTTACATAACAAGGATGTATTGTAAACAAACTGCCAGGCCCCAACAATGTTTTCTTTAATCTCCGAAAGGAAATGGAATTTCATAAATCAAAAACACAACAACTGAAACTGCAGCCCTGGATTTGGCTCCACTTAACCTTGGTGGCCCTTAAGAGACGCCCACATATTGTGGTACCTAGGCAACAGCAACAGTGATTGACGGGGGAGAGGGTGGTAAGGGGGTCGGTGTGAAGGAAAGCCTCTCAGGTCTGACAGGATGACAGCTTATAAAATGAGCATCTGTCCACGGGAGATGAAGAGGAGGCCTTCGGGCATCTGTTATAGACGGACAGGACAACCAGTCTGAAAAATATCCTCTAAAATATCTTTTGCTACTGTGAGAGATGAGAGAAGTGTCACTGCCGAATGAAACAATCCCAACAGAGGTGAACCTTTTGAGGTGTACAGTATCCTCGGGATACTAGGTAAGGCAAGTCACACTTCCTCTACAGCATTCCTGTGTCTAATGGCAGCCTTCCCAAGAGAACGACATTGTGACCATGACCTTGAATCTTCGCAGAGGATTCCAAAAGGACAAAAGAGATGGAGAGAAAGAGGTAGAGGAGATAGAAAAGATGGTGGTGATGATGACAGGAGATGGGAGGAATGAGAGACTATTAGAGATAGCTCCCCTCCTCGGGACATAAGGAGCGTTAAGAGGTGGCAGGAACTGGCTTGTGGCTGAGACAGAATGAGAGCGAGAGAGAGAGAGAGCAGCTGAAGAGAAAGAGAAGCGGAGGGATGGAGAATATTAGAGCATGTCCTCTAAGGCACAGCAAGAGCTTAAATGCCACAGCGTGTACACGCCCGTGCACGTGTCTTCACCTCTTTGCGAGCGAGCACGCGTACATCATGTGTGTATGTCTTCAACCTTTGCGTGCGTGCGTTTGTCCATGAGACAGAAAGGAGGACCCCTACTGGGATTATTCCAGCGCAGAGAAGATGAGAGGATGTGTGTGACCAGCCTGCAAATAGGGGAACATTCCTTAACTCATATCCATGCTCCAACCAAACACATGAGCATATAAAGTGTTCCTTTTGAGAACTGCAATAAATGTGCAGAATTTAAAATTGGGAGTTTATAGAAAGCAGTAACATCATTGCTCATTGTACATACAGTATGTATACGATGGCTAGAGGGAAACGTTGTTTTTAGTGTGAATGCTCTGACAGCTAATTCTAACTCGGTGGTAAATTAGCAATATATGAAAGATTTAAGTTCTGTGGAGGCTCTCCGTGACATAACACCACAAACTGATGAATTCTGGGTAAAGTGCGGCTTTTTGCTGCTGGACATCACAGGTCCACGAAATTGTTCCCATGCCTAAGGGTAATTAAAGTGTCAGTATGTTTGCCCCTGCCTACTACTGACCCTTCTGAGTGGAGGACGAACATGACAAGGACAGCACCCGGCACCCAGGACACATTTTTGGTTTTACTGCATGACAGTAAAATTCTAAAAAAAAAAAAACAATACAATTATCATCATCATGACTTTTCATGATGCAAATGAAAAAAAGTGACTGAATGCAGGAAAAAGTTGTCAGAAGAAGAAGTAGCTACATTAGGTCATATATGAACTTCCTATCAACAATCCTTACTATCCAACTTTAAAAAGATAAGAACCGTTAAAATACATAGTGTGTGGTAATATGTTTAATCTAATTGCTACTAATTTATGAATACAGTTCAGTAAGATATATGCATCACTGATGAATAAGGCTCCTACTTGTGCTAATTCATGCACCGCTGCTGGCCTTAGATT
This sequence comes from Cottoperca gobio, assembly GCF_900634415.1. Classification (NCBI taxonomy): domain Eukaryota; kingdom Metazoa; phylum Chordata; class Actinopteri; order Perciformes; family Bovichtidae; genus Cottoperca; species Cottoperca gobio. Next base: position 15,060,783 of record NC_041369.1, on the reverse strand, counting down.
AAATCCTTAAAATGTCCTCTACTCTCACCCTCCCTGTATCTCATAAAGCTTCAATAAAAAGAAAATGCCTGATCTCCCACAAGAGAGGAGCACTGTGACTTGTTACCATCGCCCGTGCTATCGATTCATGACTTATATTCAAACAAGGCGGCTGCATAAATGTAGTGGATGCAGTGTTCGATAGACAGTACAAGAAAGAAAGATTGTCAAGAATCGAGTGGGTGGTCTGAAGGAATAAGAGGTCAAATGTGTAATTCCTACTGTGATACTCTAACTGCATCATCTGTGTTAGTCATAATCAGAATCAGAGTATATATATAATGATTATAATGATGATATAATGATCTTCTCAATATTTCCATTTACTGGGATTTGTAAACACCTTTGTCAAATGTATTTGTACCTTTATGTTTATCTCTCTATTGTTAGGAATTTAATCGTGCCATGTATCAACCAATATCCAGCTTGACATTTACATAACAGGTATAATTTCCCATCAGAACAATGAGAAATGACCACTCTACAGTAAGAAATGAGGAGAAAGAAAGGTGTGCTGTGTGAATACTAATAGGTCGTCTTTAAGTGGCTTCTTCTCCATCTGCTCTGCAGGTCATAACGTATTCAGGTCACTACACTGTTTTCCAGGCACCGGTTACTGCCACACAATTCCATTATGTGCCTTTAATCAGAGCATAAATCATCCCTGTCACAGTTAATAATATCAAAACTTTATCACACCAATGCCATTTCTATTACAATGCATGCAGAACAATTACTTTGTCTGATGCATATTGCCGAATTCAGCGAAACCTTTCATCCTTCTACAAATAATGTCGTTCTGCCTTTGGCAGCCAGAGGAAGAGCCCGGCGCTGCCAAATATGGAATTAAAAACTTCCTCTTCCCTCCCAATAAAGCAAATGGATCGACAAATCTTCTAAATGATGAAACAATATAGCTGCACCACATCCTGTTTTCTCTTTCTTTTCTTTAACCCCCCCCCCCCCCCCCCCCTTCTATATCACCAAGAGACTGGCGCATTGGTTTCATCTCAGAGGAGAAGCAGCGGTGACATGATCTTTATCTAATTAAATCAAGGTTTCGTTTAATTTCCCGAAGGTTAATGAGAAGTTTATCATCCGCGCCGAAGCCCACTTTCGCTCGCTAACAATGCTGTGGGTCCTGATAAGGTAGAAACCACGCTTGCAGCAAGGTGAGGAAAAGCTGTATTAGTATCCTGTGTTTGTTGGCAGGCTATGTGTAAAGTGGAGAGCAGCAGTATCTCAGTGTATCCTTCCTCTGTTTGCTCTCTGCCACATCAGATCAAACCCTACACACAGCTGTCCAGCTCAGTCAACAGGGTGGGCGGATGCCTGGAACCTGCCACGAATGACCTTAACACAATACCGCCGGCCATCAGCAGGAGGGGTGAATGTGTCACAATAAACATTTGTACCTATAGTTGCCTGTAAGGAGCTGAAGTCTCTCATATAATATTAAAAACAAAGCAATTATAGTTTATATTCAATTTCAGTCAGACTTACGTGGCCCTCAGTATGCTTCTGTAGTTTGAGATATGGTAGAGGAGAGCAACACAAGGGCAATTTGCAAATGGTTTATGCTCCTTTGCCTTTTGGGGTATCCATTATTAATTCCACTTAAGTCATGCAGTTATTCATTCGGTAGATAATTAATAGTCTCCGTGGCAAAAAGATAATCCAAATCCACCAGAAACAAAAAGTAAAGGATTTTACTCAGTAACAGAAAGTTCATTAAATACAATTGTACATGTTAAAAGAACCTCAAGTCGATGAACCTTTCGTTCCTGGCGGAGTCATGACCCTTATTAAGAAGACATTGAGCCAAACTCTACTTCAGTGTCCATCAGTTCCACCTCTCACCTTTCCTCTGATGATAGTCTGCTGGTTTGATTGATTGTTGACACCCTGTATCAATATTCAATGCCCAACACTTCAGTCAGTGAAAAGTTCAGCCGCCTGCTGCCTGGAAGTCTCGGCTCCTCCTGAGACTGAGGATTTTATAGGTTTAATATCAGTCGCAAGCCTTTTACAATCCCCCTCTCCATCCTGACGTATGACTGAAAGTGCCTCATAAAGCTGCTGAATACACTCATATCTCAAGCACCTGCATATATACATTCCTAAGTTCAAACCGGGCCTGAGGTAGAGCTCTTGTAAGTGTCTATCAATTCAAATAGGAGCTATGACTGCGACACAGTCTTGACTTTAATTCTTTCTGGCCTAAGCAAGCAGCAGCCTGACTACAGACCAGGGAGGAGCTGTGTTACCTTACTTAGAGTGTCAAACTCTACATGGTTTTAAAGCACAAAAAGAAATCTCTGTAAATCATTTAAAGATACAAATGTCACTGCGACAACAGCTTCTTATTTTATAACAGGACTACATATAAAAGCAGAAGAGTAAAAGGAAAGTTATTATAATAATGCATTTTTTCTTTTTGTGTCTAGTTTGTGCCCCTGTTAATTGGTTCAGTATAATTTAGACTGATTCTGAGTTAGTGTTGATAAACTCCAAAGACTAACCCTTCAAAGTACCCAAGTTACAAATCCTCCAAAACGAATAGACGACATAACCGTTTCAGTCATAATTCCTACGATTGCTAGAGGGTTTTGTCACTTGAATGTTCAGAATGTGCTGAAACGATCTCCTTGTGAGGACACAAATGGCGGCAAAAGATATTTCTCATGCAGATAGTTTTGGTTTTACTTGAGAAGCTCTGTCTGTGATATATCTGCCACCACCCCAATACAAAACCAATTTATAATGTGGCTGCCCTGGCTCTTCAAGCTCATTGACAAATGATGGATGCGATATATAGAAGCACCCTGGGATGGTAGAGCGAGAGAGAGAGAGAGAGAGAGAGAGAGAGAGAGAGAGAGAGAGAGAGAGAGAGAGAGAGAGAGAGAGAGAGAGAGAGAGACCGATGGCACATTCCTGAGAAAAGGGAGATGTGATGTTGCCACGGTGATATGCTACTTGTGGGAATAACTGTGAATGCAATGTGCCAGAGAGACACATACAGCTGCAGCAAAGTAATGAAAAAGGGATCACAAAACCAAGACATCATTCAGTCTTCAGAGGCTAGGATCGTCTGGCCCTTTAGCCCCGCTGTCAGAGGGAGTTTTATGCTTTCATTACTTTGTCTAAGTAGCCCCATGATGGAGCTCTCCCCTGCTTCTGGTTTGCAGTAAATCCATCTATGGGATTATTTCAAAAGACAATAAAGTAAACAGATCGTGTCATTTTCAGCTTGGCTGCAGCCGTTTACCAGTCAAGGTATTTATTTTTTATTCATTAGTATGGATTTAACCTGAAGGGTAATATGTCCCTACCCTCACAGTGACTGAGCCTGACCGCAGTGTGCATATCCCATAATAATCAGAATGAGCACACAAGCATCTCATATAGCCTACATACGGTACGCATTACTCATGCAAGCTTTTGTGTATATAATCTAGGAGGGGAGAAGAGAGACGGAGAGGAGAGGAGAGACAAGGAGAAGAGAAACGGAGAGGAGGGACGGAGAAGAGAGACAAGGAGAAGAGATGGAGAAGAGAGGGAGAAGAGAGACGGAGAGGAGGGACGGAGAAGAGAGGAGAAGAGAGACGGAGAGGAGAGGAGAGACAATGAGAGGAGGGACAAGGAGAGGAGGGACAAGGAGAAGAGAAACGGAGAGGAGGGACGGAGAAGAGAGACAAGGAGAAGAGATGGAGAAGAGAGGAGAAGAGAGACGGAGAGGAGGGACGGAGAAGAGAGGAGAAGAGAGACAGAGAGGAGAGGAGAGACAAGGAGAAGAGAAACGGAGAGGAGGGACGGAGAAGAGAGACAAGGAGAAGAGATGGAGAAGAGAGGAGAAGAGAGACGGAGAGGAGGGACGGAGAAGAGAGGAGAAGAGAGACGGAGAGGAGAGGAGAGACAATGAGAGGAGGGACAATGAGAGGAGGGACAAGGAGAGGAGAGACGGAGAGGAGAGGAGAGACAATGAGAGGAGGGACAAGGAGAGGAGAGACGGAGAGGAGAGGAGAGACAAGGAGTGGAGAGACCGAGAGGAGAGGAGAGACGGAAAAGAGAGGAGAAGAGAGACGGAGAGGAGAGGAGAGGAGAGACAATGAGAGGAGGGACAAGGAGAGGAGGGACGGAGAGGAGAGGAGAGACAATGAGAGGAGAGACAAGGAGAGGAGAGACGGAGAGGAGAGACGGAGAGGAGAGGAGGGACAAGGAGAAGAGAGATGAAGAGGAGAGGAGAGACAAGGAGAGAAAAGACGGAGAAGAGAGGAGAAGAGAGACGGAGAGGAGAGGAGAGACAAGGAGAGGAGGGACAAGGAGAGGAGAGACGGAGAGGAGGGACGGAGAGGAGAGGAGAAGAGAGACGGAGAGGAGAGGAGAGACAAGGAGAGGAGGGACAAGGAGAGGAGAGACGGAGAGGAGGGACGGAGAGGAGAGGAGAAGAGAGACGGAGAGGAGAGGAGAGACAAGGAGAGGAGGGACAAGGAGAGGAGAGACGGAGAGGAGGGACGGAGAGGAGAGGAGGAAGCGAGCAAAGTCGTACTGATTCTGGTCCTTCTTTGATGCATTGAGGCTTTGAAGTTAATACTGATGCAATTCAGGGCCAGGGGCAAAGACAGACCTACAAACCATTTAATTTTCACCTTGCCATGGTTCTTATATGAGAGAGGCTAAGCCTAACAAGCCCCTTCATGTAACACGTCTTCACTTCTCTGATGTACTGACAAGCAAGCTAGACTTTGTTTGATGGTTATATGCAAGATGATTAAACCAAGTCAAGTATATTGAAATAGAAAAAACAGCTGCCAATATTAATTTCAACCTTTGCTGGAATGTATATCAAGATCAATCCTTCTGTAATATGAATTTCCTCCTGCTTTTATTTGTTCTCGTTCCCTCTCCTTCCATATGTAATGTGCACCTGCTCTCTCACAGAATGCTCTTTCTCCTTCCCTTCCTGTGCTTCTTACATCACCTGTGATCGTCCCCTAATGATCTCATGGAAACTGTGAGCAGTGAGCGGCAGGTTGGGTGGAGGTGATGTGTTTTAGGGGCATTGCGTGGCCTCCCCATCCCAGGAAACAGAATCCCAGTGGGGGTAAACAGATCTGAAACCTTGTTTAGCAGATGGTCCCCACTGTGCTGACTCCTCTGATAAGCAATTAGAAGCGCAAACATGACACGAGTGACAACGGCATATTCAGAACGAACCTGAGACCATATTTACGACCGGGGTCTGATACGGTCACAGGAGTCATAGGACGGTCAAAAAAGATTGAAATCTAAAGCATATAATACAGCAATGCCTACACATGGAAAGCTGGCACTCAATCATTCACATTCTGAGGCTCTGCACAGCAAAGTAGGGAGGTGTTTGCCATCAATATAAAACCTTACGTGACAGTTGCTTTGTGTTGACTCTTATGTCAGTTTCAGGAGGAGTACAACCATACCATCTATCTTTCTAGCACCGATGTTGCTGCAATAATAACCTGTCCACCCTATGAAGCTGAGGTAGGGATGCAGCCGGCCCCATCTCCAATGATCCTTTCACTCCCACACTATGTCTCTCTACGTGACTCAGACCTGCTGATGTATAGATGGTGAGACAGACTGAGAAGAGGAGGCAGTTCCTGCTCTAAAGAGCCTGCACCAAGAAAATGTTAATAATTTGATACTTTATCAGTCTCCACTGGGGAATTCTCTTAATGCTCAGCCCACTCCAGGGAGTTGGGATTGAGTTAGAGAGCAACACCTACAGTATGGAGCTGGGAGGTATTTTGTTTCTTCCTCCAGGAAACCTCCAGGTTAATTTACCATCATTCAGGAGCAGATGACGATTTATCGCTCGCTCGTGCTAAAGAACCTCCATCTGAAATCACAGATAGTCTTCTATGTTTGCAATCAAAAATCCTGTTGAGGAGGGGAAAAAAGGTATTTGGGGATATGTGAGAAATGCTCCTTTATCTTCAAGCCTGCGAGTCGGTGAGCTGGCGTAGGAACTTGACTAAAAGCTGAGCAAGTGACGGTGCTGATGCACAATGTAAAGCCTGTTTACAAGTCAGAGACAGAAAGCATTTCATTGGTAGTTATTGTGGAATAACGAACACTCAATATAGCATCTAAAGGGATCGATTTTAACATTTGCAGGTATGCTGTAAATGTGTTCAGTGTGCTGCAGGTGACTAGCTTATTAGCTATCTAGCGATGCACTTCTCTGGAGGTGGATGTTAGCTCGTTCAGCAAGCCAAGGTGGAGGACATTAGACGTTTTTGTGGACAAGGATGAGACATTAGTGGAAACCAACTTATTCAGGCCTCTGGAGGAGGCATCGCTCCGTGTAATTACCTTTCCTTCCACACACCCGCTCCTCTGTTACTTTCCAAGGTTTCCAGGTAACCAGGTTCTCGTTTACATGATAATTAGGAAATCGGCTTACCCGAGAAAGCCAACTGTAACCCGATTACTTAAGTGCAAGTAAACACACTGCATGTAATTGTCAACCGATGACAGAATGGTGCTTTATACAAATGCAGTATTAAACATGCAATTAAGTTCACTAACTTGTATTAATAAATAAGGTATAAAATATGGGTTTTCCTTCTTTTGCTCTACAATAATGCCCTTCTGCGTCAGTTGGAAGAAAAAAAGAAAAAAAAGAAAGCCACTATCTGATAAATGCAACCAAAGGAATTTATATTCTTTGCTAATCTTGGTAATGTCCTCAGTCCCTGATCCTATTTTTGGAAAGCTTTAAGAAATGTGCCTGGCAGTGGCAGCGGTGTTAGATGCGGTTGGATCAATGTGATGCTGCAGGTTCTGATCCATTAGGTGTGCGTCATCCCAGAGGCACTGAGTCACTCAGCACTCCTCCCCGAAACCATACCAGGCAGCCATGACAGAAATGAGACAGGGAGAGCGCTGTCTTGAAGGTGACAGGGAGCTCAAAATGACAAACATGAGAATGCCTGCATCCTCCGTGACTGCCTACTTAGGCCTCTCTCTGTCTGCACGCAATTTGTATTCCCGTCGACTGTTTGCTTGGTGACTGTGTGCCTCAAACTGTCTGTCTGTCTGTCTGTCTCTAGCCTGCAGTCTAGTGTGCTTGTGACTCTAAATGTAATCTCTTTTCTGACTACCTTGTCACTCCTCAGCCTGAGGTTTCATCAGAGCATAACTAATCATATTGTAAAGTAAACGGAATATCATTATTGCAGCTACTTTTTGAAATTCAAGGACGGCAATATTTTAATTATCTAATAGCACGCAAGACTTTCCTTACTACACACTCCAATGGCAATACAACCAGACAAACAGTATTGGAAAGAAATGATGAAACACAATACTTGTGCTGAGTCGTTTCTCTATGCCCAGACTTAAAGGAAACTTGTACTGTCGCCATAGTGACTCGGACACATTGCCCTGTAAGTCACAGGTGACTTTGATCTAATAAGGAGAAGGCTGGGTAGCCAGCTAAGTGAAACATCACTCTTGTGTCTGCTCTCTTGACCTTTCCCTCTGCAGAACACTTTGAGGGATGGTGGGACTGCGGGGAGAGAAGAAGGGTGTAGGTCACTGGCTCTTTAGCGATAGAGGCCCAGGTGGCAAATAGATGGTTTAATAGATGGGGGGGAAAGAAAGAACAAGCAATGATGAGTCATCCCGCAGGACTGCTCAGAGTTATGACGGGCGCAAAGCGAGGCTGCAGGGAAAATCATTCAAGAGGACAAATTGAGACCAACGATTTCAGAGTTGTAAAACTGTGCTCCAAATTCAAAAGCAGTGAGATGCTGATCAATTAAATGGAGCAAAAGAAAAAAAAATCAACTATAACTACACTCTGATGTGAATTGTGTTATCCATTATGCGATATAACCCCCCCCCCCCCCCCCCCCCCCCCGACTTTTTAGCCCTGGGGTACAATTTATTGAATCTTTCTTCTTTGGTTTATCTGGTTAAGAAGCTCGAGCTGCAGCTGAAGTTGTTTCAAGCACTCTTCCTCTAGTCTTACGTGACAGAATTTTAAATGGAATGTTGTCTGTATAACATAACACTGTGTTTATATATGCATGCTCAGATGTGCCGCACTATGTCTGCTGGCAAAGTGAGAAAGCGGTGCGTGAATTTCTACCCGCTGAAACGATGCAGCTTGATGGCAGGGCTCCCTGTTGCTCTTCTTTCCTCCTATGACACCCTGCTTTCCCTCTCATCCCCTCCTCCTCCCTCTTCACTCCTCCACAGCTCAGTGCACGACTTATGTTTCTTATGTGGCGGCAGCCCAGAAAAGAAACAAGCCAGCAGGGCTGCCTTTACACAGCTGACGTGTGGCCATGGTATGAGAACACATTCTTAATCTAGTGACATGTAGCACTAACTCAAAGACTGAAACAATTTAACAGACATTTATATAAATGACTCATACACTTGTTATACACTTAACATAATTACTTACCTTTAATATCTCAGAAAATACACAAAAAATTATCATAAATGTGCCTGAAACTAAAAATAGGATACCTTTAAGACTAAGTGTCACTACTTAAGCAGCGCTGCTTTAAGCTAAATGCCAACTTAAGCATGCTGCCATGCTTGCAATGACAATGCTAACATGTAGCAGGTATTATGTTTACTACGCTCACAATTTTAGTTTAGCATGCCGGCATGGTAACATTTGTTATTAGCACTAAACTAAAACCTAATCATTTTCATTAGTTGCAGGTATTGAAATGTTGAGGCTAGAGGAGGAGCCAGGGATCATCAAAGTTACAACCATTTTCCCCACAGAATGTCTGAAAGTATGTGCGCCATGGCTAGCTGTTCAGTCTAAACCAAAGTGGTTGACTGACCGAAAGACCGGCAGACCAGCATTGCTCTCCCAACTAAAAACCAAACACTCATTGGCAATAATTACTTATATGGAGGGCCATCACTTACTCACTGTTACAAACCTATTTAGTCATCCTGATCCAATACTTTTATTTCACATTTGGAAAGAAATAAACTATGCTCTCCACAAAACATTTTTTATCATGCCTTATCTTCAAAGTGCATAGTTGTTGTGGATTAATGCACTTCGACATGAATGTATAATCATAAGCGACTCTGGCTGGCACCACACCCTTCTCTCTCCTGCTCCCCCCATCTCACTCGTTCTGCTGCAGTGCTTGTACCCCGTGTTCCCTCCAGCATAAACAGCTATTCATCACAGTTCAGAGGATTTAAGTCAATGCCAATTGGATTGCCATCGACTGAACTGATAAATTATGGCAAATGACAAGATGAATAAGCTGTGCAGCTAGCTAAACTGTACAACTGGGAGAAATGGGAGGGGGAGACCAGGAGACAGCCTGGAGGTTTCAGAGGGCACTGAGTTTGAGTTAAGAGAAAAGGAGTTTTATTATGGAGGAACACACTGCTGGAGCAAAGTGTCATGTCACTGAATGCTGAAAAAAGAGAAAAATTGATAGATTTGTCCGTGTCCACTGCTATTAATTTACAGAGAAATTGGTTGTAAAGCGAGTGTGAAGATTCCTGGAGAGATGGTCTCTGCGGCTATTGATTGTTCATTTCTCACGTCAACACCAGAGGCGCTTTGTTTTAGACAGATACTTTTGACAGACACGATGGGAATTGAGTGTGTTTTAGTGCAATGTATGTGCGTATATCTGTCCATATGTCCAGGGTAGAGCCGGGTAATAATTCAATATGGTTATTGATAAACCTGAACATATAATGCTATTGTACGTTAAATGTCTGTTGTTTGTGCTCATATGATAGCAGAACATTGTTTTGAACATCAGAATTACTTTACCAAATCATGGTATATACTACAGATATATAAGAAATATCATTATTAATACTGCGATAATGATTTCAACCAACCATCGCTAAGTCCTAGTTCAGGGTGTACTCGCATACGTGTCTGTATGAGTGTGGGTTGATGTCCTTGTTGTACAGTTTCCTCATTCATCAGTAACACACCATGGATGGATAAATAATATAAAACACTGTGTAGTAAAATCCTCACTCTTGCAATCACGCGATATAATGGACAAGACTTATTCTACTGAATGCATATGAAGAGACACATTACTTTTGTGTGAAAGGATGAGGCTATTGTCACGATACAGGAGCATGATGCAGGAGATGGTGCTGTGTTGACAGCTGTATCCATGCTGAGGAGTTTACTGACAGCAATAAATTAGTTTCACACACGCAACGGGAAAGCATAATTAGCAAGCCAAAACAAACAGACACACACATGCATTTACACATTTATGCATGCCCGTGAGAACACATCCACATCCACAGCATGGAGAAACATACTGTATGTACTCAGACAAACACGCATTAGACGCAAACACATATGTTCATGGGTAAACTCTGTGATGCAAACAGACTGGCGGTACCCAACGGCTGCTGAAAGAAGACACAAATATGCCTTTATAAGCCCAAAGGACTGTCAGTACAAGAATGTACTGATACATAGGGGTGAATACACACTGTATAAATATAAAACAATGCCAGTCTGAAAAGTAGAACACCGTAAATGACAGCTGTTCTCTTTGCAGGCAGTCACAGGGAGTCTGAGAGAACGCATTCACACAATGGAAACACAATGGAACATACGCACATTGTCCTGCACTTTGCACAATCTAACCTTGTTTTCTGCCAAGACACACACACACACACACACACACACACACACACACACACACACACACACACACACACACACACACACACACACACACACACACACACACACACACACACACACACACACACACACACACACACACACACACACACACACACACAGAAGAAAATGGAGAATATTAGATAAATCGCAGGCAAAGGTGCACAAAAGGAGAAAGCGTGAGAAAGAAAATGGTGCTTCCTGTCAGAGAATCTGCTGCAGAATCTGTGTCACAAACAGCTGGACTGTGCTGGATCTGTTACAATTGCAGTTAGAATGCATGTGCTGTCACTCTGCACTGCAGAGATAGCCAGATGTGTTGTATTTTCAGATGACAGGGGTCAATATGCAGAGTGCCATGCAGTGTGTGGGTGGATGGGTAGGCAGAGGGATGACCACGGGGTTTAGAGAGCGGACCATGTGAACAGATGGTCCCTGGTTGCCACCCAAGATTCCATTAAGAAAGATGGTAGGGATGACCTATTTCTGGACCCACCATGCTGTGCACTGCACAGAGAGATAGGTTGAATATCTACATTCATAGGTCATAATCCTCGCTATTTTTGCTGCTCTTTATTGGAATACATATGTTGTTACCATATCATTAATGCAGGAATCAATTAGATTAGATGTTGTGTTAATGCAGCACAAGAATTCCGCCCACTCATATTTCCAGCTGTCCAACTAGTCATTTCCTCGGACAGCGTGCCCTTGAGTGCTTAATGAGGTCTTTCTACAAAGCAACTGGGGTGATACGGTTGTCAAGAGACCGATGAGCCATCCAACGTCAGACCAGAGGTGCTCTGCCTTTCACCTATGCTCCACACGCAGTGCATTTATGTGGACAGCTGTCTCGTGAAGCTCGAAGAGACACTTCCTCCTTAAGCTGCAGCTGGCCCTTAGTTGCTTAGTTGTTTGCTGCTCTGCATAAATCCCCACAGATTGACTTTATCACCTCTCAATCAATGTTCTTTCAAACCATTAAAACATATGTGTAAGTGATTACTCTAAGAAACTGTGTGTTTTTATTCTTCTCTTTTGTTTTTGTGTTCGGTTTATGTTTTAGTTCATCGCCCTTCATGTTTTTCCCTTTGACCGAGCTTAGTGTCAACTGAAAACCACACTGGAGGCAGATCATTTGTAAGTGAGGTGATAAATATTTGATAAGGCGATATTGTAAAAGTGATGTGTGAAACAAAAAGCTAAAGACCCACGCAGAGGAGCAACAGCGGCTCATGCTAGCATCAATCATTTCCCCCGGTATGTAATAAAAGGCACATAAGGTGACACGGAGCCTAATCGAAATTGGATATATAGCTCTGTGTGCGTGTAATGGTGGTTGGAGGACCTCATGCATGTAGGTTACAGAGGCTATCATCGCACAACGACAGGGGACTTTGACATACGACCAGCCTGAGGAAACAACATATTATCAGCACCTTTGTCTCTTGAAAGCACATATATTCACACACACATATGCCTGTGTGCACCTGCTGCTCTTTGTTTACGGTTATTACATGGTCTGAGCGATTCCGTGGGCCATAATAGCTTTCTGCTCTCGCAGACTAAGACTCAGCGATGGGACTTCTTTAAAACCGCCCGTTAATGACAAGAATGATTCCCATGCAGCACGTGTCAGCTCTTAATGGTTATGCAGCGTGGGTGGATGTGTGTTCATTTCATTTCTTTCTCATCAGAGCAAAGTAGTTTGGCAAGGTCACAAGAGGCATCAATAACAAAGCGGACCTTGTTCTTTGCACGCCAGCGATTCGGTCTAGCGTGGTGAAACGAGATGGAGGACACCTGGGCCAAGCTGCTGCCACGGGTGTATTTAAATGTGTTTGGTGATTCAATAAGTTTGGGGATATACTTGATCTTTCCCTGCCAGTGAAGTCATCAAGGCAAACAAATTAATAGAGTTGGAGGGCTCTGCCTTTCTGCCTACCAGAGGCAATCTGTCTCAATCTGCTTTTGCTTTGGCTCTTCCACCTGTGTGTGTGTGTGTGTGTGTGTGTGTGTGTTGGGCCCAGGCAGACTCCCCCCTAATGTCAGATGACTGAGCGCCACTACACAGCAGTTGCCATGGTTACCAGCCTGGTTCTGTGTACACGGATACTCATCGCAATTTTGATCTGCAGTGAAGCACTGATGGTAGAGCAAGAGACCCATAAAATCACCCACACACACACGCACACACACAAGATGTCACGCATGTACTGTTTATGTGGAGTAATACAAGCATACATCCACAAATGTATACATTCCACCCACATGAAGGAGATACTCATTCACCTACACGCTCATCAGTATTGTACATATTGTGCTGCATATCATTACTCTGAACACGTAAGCAAACACAGCCTGTTGGGCAGAATTATCAAACCCACCAGAAGTAGAACAAATCACAGCAGGTGATACGCGGGGATATCTCCGGGCCTAGAAACCCCTTTAAAGCAGCCAGTGCCGTTTTTCTCACCGACTATCACAACAACTATCCGTTTCACTCTCCATCCACCTGTCTGTCTCTCTGTTAGTGTGTCTGTCTATATGTTTCTTTGCTCTCTCTCTCTCACACACACACACACACACACACACACACACACACATACACATATATACACACATACAAACATACAGGGCAGATTGGGAGCGCTCAGTCAGAGCAGAAGATGAAAGCGAGAGGGAGCTGTGTCCGTGCCAGCGGAGCTGTGTGAGTGGGGAAGTGAGGAAAGAGAGGCTCATTTAGTAAATTGACAGCTCCCTTCAGGATTCTTCATCTTCTTCACCATGAAAGGCCTGAATCCTTCTAAACTTCCAGCTATTCTCACCAGGCGTGAAGAAACTGTCACACTGCAGCAAATATTTACAATGACAGTGTTTAGTTTGGATCCATCTCTCTCCTGACTCCCACTGCTGCTTCATTCAGTCCACAGATGCACAGTCATTGCAAGACAGACATACTGCTGTTGATACTCTGATGCAGTGAAAAATTAAGTAAGACAAGACGGAGCTAAGAGTAGATTAAACATTAAAAAAAGATAATACCTGCTGTTGAAGAGCAGCTGATGCAGAGACCCTCAATATCTTATCTCAATGAGAAAATCCCAACACTAATAAAGAAAACAGAAAAGCTGTTGTCTGGGTCATTTCACTCTAAGGAATATTGTCCAGCATGGAAATGACGGGGTTAACTTGAATGGGCCCCAGTTCTAATCAGACACTTTGAAGTTCATAATCAACTGAATGCCGCTCAGTGAAGCTAAGCTGAGAGGAGGAGCACATGAGAAATGCTGCTGATGGAAAGGCAGTTTTTCATTTTAATTATGTATTTTGCGAGACCGGTCCGCTGGCATGGATCAAATGTTTTTACAACCTCAAACTGTGTCATTGCAAGCAGTGCTTTCGAAGTCGAAGTCACTTGGCATTACACAATCGGCTAATTCTATCGCTGCGACAATTTTCTGTCATTATAGTACGAAAAGCCAAGCAATATGGGAACAGGCTGAATAGCAGCACATCCTCATATATTTGAGTTAGACGCAGATACATCAGGATTTGGCAAAGAGTTGTAGAACGCAGGAGATATTCTGGGGCAAGAGTGAGGGATGAAGCTAAAAAAAAAAAAGAGCGGTCAGCAGAGGTAAGGGACTGTAATTCATAGCAAGAGAAAAGCCCCAGTGATAGCCTCTTACCTATTGCACAAACACCATCCTATCTCTTGTACACATAAATCTCCCCCTCACATACACACAGAGTTGTGCATCCACACACACACACACACACACACACACACACACACACACACACACACACACACACAGACTCATCGGTTCAGCTGGCAGAGGCACAGCAGAGTGAGTTACAGCGTGCCGCACATAGGCCATTGCAGCAGAAAGAAGGCTTGCCAGCCAAATAGCCGACTGAGATTCAGCGAGGACTGAGCATCGCCTGGATTCTGTGGGGATCAAATTAATTGCCCAACAGTACATCTCCAGTGGGACCTGTATAAAGCAGGTGAGTACATGTGTACATGGCAGTGGATTAATCAGAAAGCCAATTTGGGTGTGAAAACCAGTTGCAGTCTGTAGGCTTGAGGAAAGACCAAACTGCTGCACTTACTATCTATTTTTGTCAGGCAAAATGATTAGTGGAAGAAAAAAGTGCAACTGGATTTGAATCTGGGTTTGGGACATTTATATCAACTTAAAGAGATCAAACTTACCAGAACTCTGCCAGTGAGTGTCTGAGCGGAGATCATGACGCCGGCCCAGTCTTTGACTGAAGTCATCCATCCCACCTCGCTCATTGGGACCTCCTCCTTCACATCACCCTTTGGTTTGTCTGTTGCCAGATTGACGGGGTTGACCACCTTCTGAGCCTCCTGGAAGAAAGAATTATAATTTGTGTGAGGAAATGGAGCATATTAAATATAGAGACAGGAATATGGCCTACTTTAGGGATAAGGAGAATCTTCAGGGGAGAAATAAAAAAGACACAAACTTCAAGTGGCATTTACGAGGAGACACTTCAGGCAAAAATCCTTGTTTTTTCATGCACTGGTCAATTATGAGAGTTTTGGGCTATTTTGCTTCCATAATATGTCTTCTTTCAGAGTACTGGAAAGAAAACATCCAAAATACACATTTAGGTGTCTATTTTACTACCTTTGTTAGAATTTAAAACATAATTGTCTGATGTAATGAGCTGGTGATATATATCAATTAAAATTGTAACCCTATTTACCTGTCGTGTCTTGCAAGATGTATGAAAATTAACAATTCATTCATTGTAACACTTACATGCATCAAACTCACTTATAGCCTGACTTATACACATTAATTTAATGTAACTCTTATGTATTTTCTGATTTATGAATAGAGTGATACAAATAGATATCCAACATTCCCTATGTAAAAATTCTTGTCTCTAATATTACAACAAAATGAAACAAGAATTCTCTGAAAAACACCAAAATCTCTGAAATATTGTAATACAAACAATAATTCTCTTAATTGAAGTAATCAACTGGAAAGGTTGTACTATTCACCTGTAGTGTCTCCCCTTAACAGTGAGAAGAGAACGATATTGTTGGCGTATTTCTCTTAACACATGTGCAAGATATGTAATAACACCTTGAATATAATCAACAAACAAACTAATTACTGATATAAGCTCCTATCGTAAAACTTGCATGTGTGCATGAGTTACATAACGACAGACTGTATGTGATGTCACTCTCCCCATTATGCACATATGGCACTTTAAGTTAATTGTTCCGCAGGGTTGAGAGAATAAAGCTGTTGTTCACATGCAGGCCATTCAACGTTCCTTCCTGTGTCCGACTGAGTGAGCAGAGTTGCATGGCAGTTCATTGACATGCTTTGCTTGGCACAGACACTGCATGCAGCTGTTCCTCTCCAGCCATTCACTCAGTCCTGGGGTTTTTTTGACACAAGTAGGCACTCAGCTTCCCTTTACTTCTGGCAGAAAAAGGGAATGAGCTGATTTCCCTATGTTTTACAGCCTTTAAGGCAACACAATCAATCCTGCAATTACAAGCAGAGTAAAGGCTTGTGTGTCACCCCTCAGCCTCATAAAACCATGCAGTTAAGCCGAGCAAATAGCGTCCACAGAGAATCCTTGGAATTGCAATAACTTTCGACCCTCTTGATGGCGGCCCATTGCCCCTTTCCAAGGAGGCAGGCTCGTATTACAGCAGGGTACACATGCAGCACTCGGAACGCATTTTACAATGTCCCTCCTCACAGTGACATCCGACAAGTAGCCATCAAAGCAGATTATGTGCTATGTCAACAAAGTGAAACGTGTTTCCCGGTACTGTACATGTCACATTGCTGCAGTTTGTTTCCGATGACCCACGTAACATTCAAAAACGATGATGTAAGTTGAAAAATATTTGTGTTTACAGCAAATGTGTTGCTGTTACACAAGACACATTTTGTTCCAGGAAGAGTATGTAACCAAAGGCAAGGCAGCCACGGGGGTGACCAATACTGTATGTGCCCACATAAAACATGAAAACAAACCGGACTGCAACTTGAGTATTTCTCCAGGTCTAAAGAGCAGTGCTATAACAGATGAGCCCAAGAGATGACTGTCCATTTCAAGAGGATTGTCTGGTCAAATTGGATTACATTTCATAATGATATGGCATGGACACAGTTGCCATTTTCCTAATTTGATTCCAACCCCATAACAACCCCAATAAACTGGCCCTGAAAAAGCCTGACTAAGTCATTATCTGCTCCTGCCGTCAGGCCTCTCAGTACTGCGGTAGATAATTCAGTTACTTATGCCTTATATTCTCGTTAAACGGCTTAGTGTTACGGGACTCTACACTAAACTTTTAAAGTACCTATGATGGGTGTTATTTGAAGCATTTAGTTGTGTCTTTCAAAGTCCCACCAAAACAATGCGTGATTATAAATGGCAGCTGCTCTTAACTCGAAGAAGGCTTGTCTTCTGAAATTTCGGCGGGATTCAATAGTGTGTGTAACCCCCATTTAGAAAAAGTAAGAATATTATTTGACAATACAAGGAGTGAAGAGGACACATGGATTTAAAAAGGTTATTAGCCTAACTCAGAGATACAATTAGCTTCTTTAATTTGATTTACTTTAACTAAAACTTATCCTATTTTAATCCTAATTTAAACCAATTTATTTCCAAATCTTAACGATAAAATGTTATTTTCATTTGAGAGTTAAATGTTTTTCACACATTGCCCCACGATCCAGTTTGTGTTGAAAATGCTTACCTGTATATAAACAACATTTACATCTTAAATCACTGAGGATCAATGAGATGAATTTTGCCTAAAGCTGGAGGATACGGTAAGATATAAATAGTTAAATATGCATAACTAACTGAATACGCAGGCTGCATGACTAAGATGCCAGCATGTGTCTCGCCTGTCACATGCTCCAAACACTCAGCAATGTGTGTATGCATGAGGGTCACAGTGCACAGGGATGTCCAATCTGATTGGCTGTGTGCTTGCTCTATAGCACTCCAGGAATGCCATGGTGGCGTAGTATGTGCTAGTCTGTGCTCAGCAGTTACCTCTTAGCCGGAAGGCCCCAACAACTTCACACTCCACACACACACACACATGTGCCACAGTAGGAACACACCTCATAACAGTAGTAGCGTATGTCACGTAAGTCACGTCTCACAGTAGCAGTACCTGTTCCTAGCTCTCATTGCTACCATTTCCTCGAAATTATGCCTTCAGGCATCAGTCCTGTCGCAACGATTTTGCGGTGAACACTGCTGACTGAGTAACAGTTTTGCTTCTGCAACATCGCATCAAGGAAACGCCAAACAACAATGTCTTCACAAATTAGTTTTTCTTTTTAAAAGACAAACGACAGCGTAGTTAGACATGGATTGTACCAGGACCAAGGAGATTTATTTTATAATGTGCACTCTGTGTCTAGACCTCCACGGATGCCGGGTTAAAATGGGAGTAGCAATTCTCACTGGTACACGCCTGAACAGGGAGGCTATACGTAAGAACACATTGAGCAGCAGTAATGTTTTACTGTGTGTGCGTGCGGTGGAGGGGAATACATGAATAATGGATGCAGTCACAAACTGATGGTTGGGCAGATCGGAAGAGACAATGTAAACAAGGAATTGCTTCTAGTTCATTTGAGTGGTCGGCGGTAGGCCTGAGCCAAGGGAGAGAGAAGCACTGAAGCAGCCTGCCATGGGAGAATCCATCTGCTGGCTATATATACACACCTGTGATGTCAAACAGAGAGAGAGAGACAGGCAGAGAGGAGGGGGGGGGGGGTATCAGCAGGGGTCGGTAAATATGATTATAACCAAACGAAAAAGACGAAAAAGTGATATGATGCTCAAAAGACTTCTAAATAAGTGTGTTGATGCGCACCAGACAGCTACGAAGGAGAATGAAGTCTCATGTTTGTCTTTGAAGTTACAATATGATATTTCTATCTAATCAAACCCCATTTTTTACACTATTAATAGTGAGAATTGTTCAGCAATAGCTTTTCAATGTTTAATCATTCGGTAATTGCTTCTCTATAAAAGTGGTTTTGATTGTTTGCTGGATTAAAATTGCCCATCACTAACCCAGGGATTGACAGGAAACGATACATGCATGTATTTCATTGTATTTCATTGTATTTCATTGACCTCAGCCGCTTCAGTCTGCCACAGCTATATCAGAAATGTACTAAATTACAGCTGATGCAAACAAAACATTTTCTCACAGTGCAAATTAAAAGTGTTTGACTAGCAAAACACTTGTGAAGCTGTCACAGTAAATTAAAGGCATTAGTCACTAAGATCAGAGCTGACAGCGAATGCTCATCAAAAATGCTTTTACAAAACAAGACAACGGCCATTTTCAGCATTTATTTTTTTGCCAGCAGTTTCAGATTTTGTAGCCACAGTGAGCGGTTATAAAGAGCTGCAGGCAACATGCCGCACATCTACAACTTTTTCTGTGCCCTGCTGTATTGACTAACTTAAAATTTAAATGTTGTGTGGTTTTGCTCAACAGATATACACAAGGAGTGTTTACTGTAGTATTACCACCATTAGCCACCACTGGTATAACTAGTTCAAGCAAGACTGAAATGTGCATCTTAAAGTATTATAACTTTAAAATGCACATTATGATCATGAGCATTTAGTGAATTACGGACACTTTATGAGTTTATCAATGCAAAAAGTGTTTGTTTAACATCTGTTTGAAATTCTATTTTTAAAAATGTATGTAGTTCAACCTCCTACATCACGAAACCTTTTTATAACAACAGAGATGAACACTGTTAATTTTAGGATTGTACCAATTAACAGAGTACACAGGGGAGAACTGGTAATAATGAGAAAGTCAGATAAAACGTGACAAAGAGAGGGACTGACAGTTAGATATCTACAGGACAGGGACAAACAGACGGAGGCTATGGGAGACAAAGAAGGACACGCACTCAAACAAAGAGTCAGAGGGAGCAAAGAAGATAGACTGACAACACGATAAAGCAAGAGGGGCAGAGATAATGGCAGAGACACAAATTACAAGACATCAAGAGAGACGGAAACCTGAGCAAACAGGACAGACAGACAGGGGTGGAGACAGTGTCAGAGAGACAAAGATACTGCAAGACAAGGAGATAAACAATTGGGTGAAAGACAGAAAGCGGGACAGATTGGGAGCAAGAGAAATGGGAAGCGAGGGTGAGACAGAGAGCGAGACAGAGAGAAAAGACAAGGAAGAGAGACAGGAGCATGCCCATGTGACTCCGCTGATCTAACAGGACTCGGCTTAAGCGCAGCTGTTCCTCTGGCTTTCGTCCGCATCGCTGGGGAAAACTCTATTCCAGTGTGAGAGGCTATTTATAGCCTCACCCAGGGAGACGTGAAACTAGTGAATCTCATAACATGCTTTGTTCCCCCCGTTTGCTATTTTAATGCCGGTACAGTTACCCAGTGTCCCTGGGTTACAGACCTACACTGGGTCACAGCAAAAAGGGAAGAGGGAGGAAGAATCAGGAGCCTCTGCGCATACTAATGCAGATGCACACAAACACAGGTGAATCTGACAACACCATGTGGAGAAAAGCTGCGACTTCTGTGTGTAGGTCATGCCGGCTGAACCATATAGAACTATGGCAAATGGTACAGGCCAATTACTGTCAGGCCATAGGAAGTGAAATGTGACTGGAGTGATGTATCTCTGCAACAACAACTCGTGTTAATGTAGAAAATGTGAAAAACAAAGAGATCAATGTGCGACAATAAAGAGAACCGTCAACTGCATCTCTTTGTTTCTAACATACGTGTGTATCATTTATCTTTGTGCGAACTTGTGAGGATTTGCCGTGTAAATCCTTTTATATATATATATATATATATATATATATATATATATATATATATATATATATATATATATAGAATATTCTGATTTGAGATGATGGGACTTTACGGGCCAAAGCCTGTTGATCCAGAGGTTAAGGGCTTACCTTGGCTGCCATGTGTTTGATTAAGGGATTACACAGGTATAGCCTGGAAGGCAATCTGCCCCGGACGGTACCCATACATGTCACCGCTATCAACACAACTTTCCTATCACCACTCTATTGGGATTTACAGAGGCTGGAAAGCTGCATATCAAATCTGCACATGTGGTGTAGAAGATACTATGAACACAGTTTATGCTCAGGGGGTTTGAGTCGACATCACAGAGTGATCATTGGTCACACCCAGGATACTAAAGCCATCGGTGTCATTGGAAAGTTTGGCCATCTCCAGAATCACATTAGCCCTGTGCTGCCCCTCTGTGCCAAGCCTACTGAGCACTGCAGGCCAGAGTGGGATTAGACCATTTGTGGACACTGAACTAAATAGATGACATCAACAATGTCGACAAACAGGAAGACAAGCCAAACAGTTTACATCTCTCTGCTTCACCACTGGACAGCAAAACCCATCTACACAACAGGACATGAACTCATTCCTCAAAATGGCTGCACTCCAAGTAGGCTTTCTTTTCTCCAAATTGTGACGTCTCCTCGGCTAACAAAGAGAAACAATAAGACAGCGATGTGAAAAAGCATAATGTAAGCCTGGCAGTGCAAGACGTAGATACATTTGTTCATGGCCCTCTGCTCAAACAGAAGAGGACAGATTAAAGACACATCTGCGTTAGTGAGACTTTCTTACGTTGAATTCATAATGCTGTACTGCACCTCTTCCATTGATACAACATTTCAAGCCCCAGTGGTCCGGGATAATAATAGACGAGGAAATGAATTGTGGGAGATTGAAAGGTCTGAGCTTGTCATCCGTAACATCTTTTATCTGCTGACATTAAGATGTTAAACTCAGTGGCTTAAATGAGGGCATCGATATGTAGGTTATATAATAAAAGAACTTGGAAGTTTTTCCATCAGAACATTTCTGATGTCAAAAGCCCGACTAAAGAGCGCAGAAAATGAGCTGATGTACGACTGTATCTCTATTCCCTCTAGATGTAGTTGTTTGGCAGCTGAAAGCTTTAAGAGCTTTAACAGTCGGGAGAACAAAGAAAATAACACTAACCTCAGTTTTCACTTAGTTTACTGTGTGGCTGAGCAATAAATGGCACCACAGCAGTTTCAGACCTAAAAAATCAATATCATAATTTTCTTTGGACTGTTTTTGCACCTCCAATACTCTTAAAAACCCAGAGAGACGGCTGGTACCACATAATTGGAATTTGTAACCAGTAATCACGTCTGCTCCCGTCTGCGAGGCCTAATAATTCACCCTGAACAAAGTAAGCAGCTGTCAATCAGGCTCTCCGCCACTGACAAGAAGCTGCTCGCCTCTTCTGCTGATCTTTGCTTCTACTGTATCGGGTTGCAAGTACAGATAATTGCCCCTGTAATCACCACAGAAAGCAAGCATTAGAAAGATTTATGGCCTCACACAAAAAGACCATGATAACAAATAAGAGACAGCATAATTACTTTAATGTAGATGGAGGAGTGAACATTTAACAAATGCTTGTGGAGGGTGGGGGGGGGGGGGGGGGGGGGGGAAGCGCCATTCAAGTCATAACATACCATACACAAGCAAATCACATTCTTCTCCACATGTGGACATGTAATAATTGGTCATTTAATTCTTGACAGGTGTAATTTATATCGGGTTTTTTTTCTTCTTTTTTTCCACCAAACTAGAGATTATTTGTTACTATGGTGATACACACAGGGCTGTCAGGCTCACGTTCTTGTTTTCAATGCAGATGAGGTCCGACTAGAAGGGAACCGCTTCAAATTGGTCCATTTAATAAACCAGACAAATGCCCTTCAAGGTGGTTGCTGACACAAGAAGAATCTAGAAGCAGAGGTTATCGCACCAAGGACGAAAATCACAGTCTTTGATTCTATAATGAAATCATTCTACGTATAGGACACGTATTCTGACCACAAACTATAACCTGCACTCTTTTCCCGGAGGGGGTTGCATACAATGTCTTCCTATCAGGAAGTAGGTGGAATAAAATTTTAAAAAGCAACATCCTTGAATGACAACAGCCTGTGTTGCCATGTGTGGCACAATCACCTGAGGCTAATTTCAACCATGTGATACTGAAGCCCAATGTGCATGTGTTTTATTAGATGAATATACAAGTGGAGCATTCAAGATTAGAGATCACAAGAAATATACGTCCAATGTTCCACATATTTATAAAAAAATGTAAGAAATAAAATGCATTCTGCCATAGTTTGCTGTACTTTCACAATTCTTTGGAGTAATTGTCTGTCATGCTTGCACTAAATGCGACCGTGACGTTCCTCACAATGACATTGTTGTCCCTGTGATGTTCTTGCTGTTTAGAACCACCAACCTCAAATCTGTTCAGCTGTACCCTGAAGGTTGGCTCTATTTTCTATTATTGCTCTAACAAACAGGACTTTCATCCATTCAAGGGCACTGGACAATGTTGTGTGTGAGTGTGTGTGTGTGTGTGTGTGTGTGTGTGTGTGTGTGTGTGTGTGTGTGTGTGTGTGTGTGTGTGTATACAGTATGTGTGTGTGTGTGTGTGTGTATATACAGTATGTGTGTGTTAAGGGCAAAGATTGATTTCTATTTCAACTGGGTCTCGGTTTGTGTCGGCATTGCTTACCACACCTATGAATCAGGAGGTAATAGTGTGCCTCCGTGCTCGCGGTCTGTCTGGGCCTCCTAACCACGGAGCCTGTGGCTGAACTCAAATCTCCACTTAAAAGAATAACAGCAGCAGGACGTTCTCAGTGGCGTACGGCACTACAGCGCCAAAAACAGAGGTCATTCCTTTACGTCAAAAATGTGTTTTAACCACATTGCAGCACAGTAGGCAGCTTTCATTGTGATATATTCTATAACATTCTTATACAAGTGCAATACTTGTGCAATAAAAAAGTGCTGGTACTGGCTTTTGCCTCAATACTATTTTATCATGTTGACTAGTAGACTGAAATAAGAAAACGGTTGAAAAGGTACCCTGTGGAGGTTGCATACAGACAGTGTTTACTTGTACTATTACAGGTTTCTCTCCTCATAAAACACTTGAAAAGGCCATTATATTGTAAGTATTCTCAAAAGTGCATTGCATTGCTCTTGGTGGATTGCTTATCAAAGCACACAAGAGGAAAGATATTATGATTAAAAACACATGCTCATGATATTAATTATGTTGACAGATGTGCTATTATTACTCCTGTAAAAAACTTGAATTAGTTAAAGAGGGAATTTCCACAAAGTGATAATCATTTGTGGAGGGTTACATATTTTTATAAGATTCTTGGCATCTGAAATACAAGTAATTCCATATTTAATCTGATTAGTATTCATTTCATTTACGTTTTTTTTGGAGTTGTATAAACAAGGTTTCATGGCCCCTGTTAATGAACTGAAAGTATGAGTCTTTCTTCTCTGAGGTCTTGTTTCTTCCACGCCCCTCAGTGTATTTAAAGAGCAGCAACAGCAGAATGGAGAACAACAACAAGAGCAACAGTTACAACAACAGTCTTATGAAGCGGTCACCTATCTTAGCCCTGATCCCCCCACCGATTCCCCACAGAACCCTTTAATGAGTGCTCCGTCTAAACACAGACAGACGGAGAGCTCTCTGTCAATTAGTGCCCAACAGACAGATGAAATCGGGGGCCCATTACCTTCTGCAGAACTGGCCGTTTAGGATTTTTCCAGGAGTGAAAAACAAACAGGATGGTTGCTATTGCCCTAATTGGCTCCTTGATGTCTAACCGGCACTGATCAATGTCCCCCGCTCTATAAAGAGCAACATCCAGACATGACTGGCATTTTTTTTAGCAGCAAACCTGTAGGTGTGGTGGGTCAAAAGTTATTAGTGTTATTTACTACAACCTGCGCAGATTTCGCAGACCTGTGTACTTTAATGCAATACCATCTTTTGTTATGCTTATACAAAGACATTCTTGTTGAGATGGTGCTGGGGAGATGTGATTCATTGAATTTTTAGGTCATAGTTTGAGATGTAAATTTGGATTATTATACTAAAAGGTTTTCCTAAAATGTTTCCACCCATGTATATATCAGAAATAGACACAGTACAGCCTGTATACTCTTAAATATGCACATGCGTCCGTGCAAAAAGCAGAATTATGTGCATTTTATTTATTCATCAAACAGAGTTGATTCTTAATTGGTTGAACCAATTTCTCTCATGGGAGAAGGAGTTAATGTTCTTTTCTCCTTGATGCTTTGGCGCTGGACAGAAATGTTGTTATATATAAATGGCCATTTATTTGTGTGTGTGCATTTGGATTAGCCCTGAAAAACAACTCTGTTATTTAATGAATCAGTCCGTCCAGAAAATGTGTAACCGCAGAACAACAGATGAGTGGGAGATGTTGCATGATGGGACACAGTTTCGGAGCATTGCAGTCCATGCATAACATATAAATGACTAAGGACGAGCAAAATCTTTCAACACGCCAAGGTAGCAGATGTAGCTACATTTTATTTACAAGTCTGGATACCTTCCTCACACCTAACAGGTGAGGACGCTTCATCTTCTACTGCTACCTTCAGAGCTCTCACATTGGTTAATCTCTCTTTATGATCTCTTTCGATTTGTCCTCTCCTTCCTACCCATAATCCAATCAAACCAATATTAAACCCAGTCACAGATGGCTGACCATAAATTACCCCAAGATAGAGCTTGAGATAAACTGGTATAACCTCGTATCCAGCTTTCTACCCATTATTCTTTACTCTCTCTTCCGTCTCTCTCTCTCTCTTCCGTCTCTCTCTCTCTCTCCTCTCTCTCTCTCTCTTCCGTCTCTCTCCTCTCTCTCTCTCTCTCTCTCTCCTCTCTCTCTCTCTCCCCCTCTCTCTCTCTCCCCCTCTCTCTCTCTCTCTCCCTCTCTCTCTCTCTCTCACTCTCTTCACTCTCTTTCTACTCCACCAGCTTAAGAGAAGTCTGAAGAGACCAAGGAGATTACGCTCTCTCTGTTTGAGAGACAGGTCTCATTACCTTTATCTTCTCGTGGTGCAATAATACTCTCAAAACTATCGCTGATGCCAGCCGGTGCACAGGACTATGCATGAATGTATTGAGACGAGCGTAAGCCACACGTTTGATGTGGAACAATGGAGAAAGAGCAATGGGTTTGAATTTTAATCAACAGTTCCCCTGGTTAATTGTTTGGTATTTGTACAAAAAAAAAGAAAGGCTAATGAGGAAGATTAAACAACGCTGGATTTAAATTCTTCCAATTTCTGAGAACGTGTCCATTAGGTCCTCAAATTGCATTGCACAATACAGGGGCCAACAATGTTATTTGGGAAATGTTCTTGTTAAAGGAAGTAAAACGAAGGCAGTCATCTGAGCCTAATGATTCAGAGACTTGCCCTTGATTTGAGCTCAGAGGCTAACAATGGAAGTGCAAGTGATTTTCTAACTCTAGGCTGATTTAATCATTTTAAACTTAGATCTCACGCCTCCCACTGGGAGAAATAAATCAACTTCCTTCATACAGAATGTGCATGTTGTAACCCTGGAGTTAGGAAGAGGGAACGGGGAGAGCACACGCAGGGGGTTGTTATAGCTTGTGTTCACCCATCAATGGGTTCCACGGGGAAAGCTGTGTTTCTTTACGGTGACCCTAGACAGAGAGGAGTATGACCTCAGCTAACAAGAGGCACTGGAGTCTGGATAAAACACTACAGCAAGTGCGTGCACACGTTCTGAAGTCTACAGAGAATCTGTGTAATTATGCAAGATGGCAGCGCAGCAAACCAATCTGTGTATTCATAGGAAAGGTCACTGCCTTCGGAGAAACACTGGACCGTATTGCACAGCATTAAGACCCTATGTGATGTGAAGTGTGAAGTGGACCGCTGGGGAGGACTGAGGCGTCCTATCTGCTCAACTTTACCACATCAAAGGATTTTTACTGTAGAAGGAAACATTCACAGACACGGCACACAGGGCTCAGAGGAAGCACTGTCTATCCAAGTCGGACCCTGTTTGCATGTGTGTGTGTTGTCCGGGGTCGTGAGAGGTATTCCCTGCGAGGGCGCTGCATTGTGGGGGTCGTTTGTGCTGGTAGGGGTGGTGCACACCACCTTCCGAGAGTCAGCAATTTGACCCTCGAAGGCTTGGTACAGGCTGCACTGTTGAGCATAAATAAACAACACTGAAAATTCAGCACAAAAATAAAAAGTGTTGTCAGGATGCGTTAGAGAGAGAGCTGGCAACAGCTTTCACATGGGATGATGTGAAGACTGAATCAGCTCTCCTCTACTGTCCACACAGTGTGCACTTGATCACTGCAACACTGTACGAACCCAAGGACAAGTCACAAGTCACAATGTGTTATAGCCGCGTTTTCATGAGTTAGTGATTTACTTTATGGAATTATACTGGAGGAATGTACGTGCGTGTGCGTGTGTGTGAGAGTGAGTGATTAATCATGAAGCAGCTAGAATTCTTCAAAGCTCTTCGTTTTAAGATCATCACTTGCTGTCCTTGCAGATGACGACTATAATGACGTGCTCCTCGGCTCTGTTTTGATGTGTGTGGACAAGGAAGGGACAGTCATTACGAGGCTTGACATCCCTAAAAGAGCTGATAATGTACAAAGTGGTGTATACAGTGTTATGTGTATTACATAATGTGTGTTACGTCATAATGAAGACCATTTACATTTCTGCTTCATCTGGGCTATAGCTAAGAGAGAGCCTTAGTAATCCACTCGTGTAGATGCATTATGCCTGTTGCAGGGAAGTAACCTTGAGCTTATGAGCTGCTCTTCATACAGCGGTGAGGAAATCTACATCACTAATCCACAGCCTTAGTGCATTTGTTTAACAGGCTGTGGATGGCCAGCAAAAGGGTTTACTGTTGGAACGTCTTCCTTTCGTCTTCACGAGCTAATAGCCACTGTTAATCAATACTGTTGTAAGTGCTTTTAGCGCTCAGCACCAGGCTCATTTGTCAAAATAAAAGCCGTAAAAGCCCAAGGGACTAATCAAAAGGGATGAGGCAACAGGAAAATTTGCAGCTTGGTAACATGAGAAGGAGTCAGGGAAGGGATGGGGAGGGGCGCAGCAGTGGTTCACGCATGTTCAGCAGCAGCTTCAGATTACAGCATACTGTGAAATTGTAATATTTATACAGCTTCTGTGCACAATGATCTGACACCCTCCAAGTATAACATTTTCTATTTTGCAACACAAAACATAAACGAGGTTAGGTTCATGCTTTCATTTGAGATTAATAATCATTTTGAATAAATTCAGTAATATCTTATGAGAATAAGCGTCTAACGTGTCATTTTATTACTGTGTAATATTACGAGCAAATAATGGAATAAGGTTAGCACCAGCAAATACTGCAATTTAATTCCATGGCTCTATCATTTATATTAGGGAAGAAATCTTTGCTCAGTAAATGAACTTAATTAATTTTTAAGGCACAATTTCAATCTTCACACAGACACTAATTGCGATAGGATTTTAGGTTGGTTCAATTATTCCAGTTGCAAGTTGCAAGCCACTGCACCCATTATAAAATGATGGCTCAGCTCATTTAAATGGACGATAATTGGAAATTTAAGATGTTTTATTAATTGGTTCAATACAAGACTCAAATATACAAGCGTATGTCATTTAAATGCCCGGAGAAATCTGCTACAACTCTATTATGAGAAATCCTGTGTATGTGCATAGGGCACAGGCAAGGAGGAGATCATGATGGACAAACGTCGCTCTCATAAGAGCAGTCCATCGCTTATAGCTTGTCGCCTAGCAACAGAGACCTGGCGGGCAGACAGTAGGTGTGTGTGTGTGTGTGTGTGTGTGAGACAGAGTGTGTGGGAGGGGAGGTTTGGAGGAGGGGGGTAGAGAGAGGGACAGAAGCAGAGCTGCGGGGCGAAAACGACACAGAGGCATGCTGAGAGGAGATGTAATGCAAGACGCCTGTGGCCAAAGTCAATGTATGATTTTGTGGAGTTATTAGAAAAGTGATCATTCAAAATATTTGAAAAGTAGAGAAAACTCTGGTGTATGTCCTAAATACATTAAATTAAAAATAATGAGCAAAAATCCTCAACATCAAGCCACATTTTCAGAAATATCTTTTTAGCGCCATAGCAGGACATAGGAAAGATAAAGTGGTTAATGTAGTTGCAGAGTGTCCTAACACAAGTTCTGTTACTTCTCATTGAGTTGTAACATGAAAGCTGTTTTGTTGTCTCAAAATATAATTGTTTTTATCCACCGCTGGCCGTGCTGCTGTTCACAGACACACTTTATAGTTCCTACTGTGGGGTTTTATCTGGTGCGTGCACACAATCAAAGCACTGGAAGACACCAATGAAAGTAAGATAGCAAGACTAAATTAAACTAAATTCAAATTAAAGATATTCGTGTAAGCTCATCAACGACTGAAAATGACATGCAATTTGCCGTTCAAGAAATTAGCAGGGAAGGAATGGCAGCACAAATTAGCTTAGCAGTTCGCATCATGGGACTACAAGCGCAAAATCTGTGCCAAAAGAGAGACAAACAGCTGGACACTCATTGAAAAACAGAAATATTAAACTTAGGAGCACAAAGAGAGAATCTACGAATACGTTCCCAAGTGAAGGAACACATTTTCAACACAAATAAGTATTCACATATGTTCAACACAATTGAAAATGTCAAGGTTACACATATCTAATCTTTTATTCCCATATTAAAAGGTGCTGCGGTGGGCAAAGGAAGGGCGTTCTAATATTGCAGGTGGCAAAATACCAAAATACCATCACGTTATTTTTAGCTCAGTGGAGGGTGAAAAATAGTACAAGTGCAACCTTGGTACACACTCAATCCTCGTGGCCTGGGCTTTACAAGACATATATTCTCCTACATCGGTCTAATGTCACCGACAGCAGCCAAGTCTCAAGGAAATCTCAATGACAAGGACAGAGCTGTGCTAGGGTAACTTAAGAATGTCACAATTCGTATCGAGCTTTAACGTGATCATACTTGAGCACACCACTGTGAGTGGCCAATGTGTGCTCTACCTCTTGAGCCACTATAGACCCACCGCATGCTTCACTTGCTGCGTCATTCATTCTTAGGCTCTTTCACTTGTCAATCTCTTTAATGTGCTGTCAGTCAACATTTTGTCCTGAGCTTTTCACACAGCATGACCTGCTTGTAAATATTCCTGTAGGGCACAGGCAAACAATATTGTGCGCACTATACACGAGATATCCAACATTTCGTGGTCTCCAGTTGCATTTCATCAAACCCATTATTGGTGACTTTTGTTTCAAATAGCATACTTAAGTAGATTGTGAGGTAGCATGTGCCAATCAATCAGCATAGCGTAGCTAAACACTCCAAGAAAAATAGCGTAACAGGAGACACTCTCTCGACCAACTTGCTGATGGAAAATATCCAAGGGATCTCTATAATGGACCCAACTGACAGCACTCTAATTCAATCACGTGTGTTGCAGTTGCAACTAAGCTGCCTCCAAATACCCCCGTCTATTTTAAACCCCGTTCAACAATGACAGACCGCGAAGACTCCAGTATGCCTGAAAAAACATTACGCAAAAGGAAAGAAACCAAACACCCCGGTGCGCTCTCTCTGTCTGTCTAGCATGTGCAAATGTGCATCTGTGTGTGCATGTATATGCGCAGGGTACATTCCTCTGTGAAGCCTCAGAGAGACTCATCTTTTGTGCTTGTCCCGTTACATATATCTGTGTTCAGAGTGTAGTTGATCAGAAAGAGTTAGACAGACACTAATATGTGCTGCTACACACAGATTGTTCACATAATGTAGTTACAGTAGCCACGGTTCATTACCTCGTGTGCAGTGGACATTGCAGATAAAAGAAATAGCAAAGCTAGAGACAAATCACTATATTTGTATGTATTTTTACACAACTCAAGTACCCCGGGACAGAATAATCTCACAATATATTATTATCTTTCCCCTGACGAGTGAGCATGTAAGAAAGAAGTAGGAGACACATTTGATTGGTTGTACGGCACACTGGTGGGAAGCAACACTGTGTTTTCATTTCCTTCTTAATCAGAGCACACTGGTGCCCTACAGCTGTTGTTTACTATTAAAGCAGGATTAGGGCCAAGTTTTGTTGGGTAGTTCCAAGAGACGGCGCTGATCGCATGGTCGTTCTACGAATGCCTGGGTCTTTCAGATCATTTCCTGCAGTGTGTCAAGCTAGTGGGGAAAGGCCATCTCCTCCTCTGCTTTCTAGTCACAAGACTAGAAAGACTGTCACAAGGAAAGACAAGTATGATTAATTTCAGTCATTACAAATTGGATTATTTCCTTCAGATGCATTTTACAATTTTACAACATAAATCAGCAGGCTCGGAAGCAACCGAGAGTAAATACTGCGGCCCAAGGATCAAGAGCACTGCATATGTATAATGCGCAGTAGATTGTGAAAAACAGCTGGAGGGATTGTTTGTTATTGATTTATGAATAGCACCCATCTCAGACTTGGTCCCATCAATAATGCAGCAACAGTATCTGTGTCCACACAAGAAATAAACAACACACTGGCGCCTCCATTATTCATGAGGGATTCAACCTGTAGCGCTTCAGCTGTATTATATACGTCCCATAGGAAGATTTGCAGCGGCTCTTTGCAAGCCATCACATTCTTGCACGGAGTAAACGTGGCACTACATTGATGTTATGTTGTTCTACCAATGGAGCTTAAACACTTAATTCATCACAGTCCTTAACTAATGAGAAATGTCTGGGTAAAGACTTAATGACTACCACTGGTGCAGCATAATGCTGTTCATAAATATATAATAATGTAAAAACAGAAACTGTACTAGTCAACAAAGACTACATACAGAATATCATTTTTAGCCGTTTTCTGGTTTAACGATATCTGGTACAAACTACAGTAGAGTCTCCTTTAAAACCAGAGGGAGCTCCCAGCTGTTCTCTGTTGTTTTGTTTTCCCAGAACAGAGGAGGTACACAGAAAGCATCTTTTCCCGGCAATAATTGGAATGGCAAAACAAAAAATACAATTTGCCTCTGAACACTGTTGACACAGATTGGGACGACTTTTGTAAAAAATGTAATTGCCTCATTTTCTCCTTCAAATCCCAGAAGGCTCGCTGCAGTTAAGGACTCTAGATGTGCACGTAGAAGTGAATGTGGATATAGAATTCTATCACACTTTGGCATGTAATACCAGGGCTTTGGAGACTCCAAATATTGAAAATATTTCAAATCAAAACAAGTTTGATCGCTTGATCCATAAACTGTAATCTGAGGTTATTATGACCAGTGATATTAAATTTACGTTTTTAAAAAAATTCTACATTTTGGGAATACACTTTGGGACCAAAAACCCCAGTCTCCGCTGGCACACAGTTACCACCTGTGTTCGATGCGCAGCCTAAAGTGTGTGCGTGTGCGTTGTATGTGTGAATAAAAACTGCAGGGCCAAGGCTGGCCGTGAGACTGCAGTAAATCACACTATGCATTGCAATCTCTATAGATCACAGCCACTGCCATTCTGCCAACCGGCTTCCCACAGTTTATTTCACAGCTCTAAAAAAAGAGTGATGCAAACTCAAGACATAGCAGGGTAACATTGATGAATTCATTGTGTTTGCGCTTATTATATGTTTTTGTGCGCAAAATGTCCATATCAAAAGAAGTTGCACTATAACAAAGAAGCTCTCTTTCTTTGTGATATTGGACCAGAGTGTGCAAATGGACGTAATGAATAGACCAGGGAGGCTGAGCAAGGCCACGAAAGATCCTCTTTATCTATTTATAACAAGGAGATGCATTTCCTGACTTGTGTGTCTTTGTTCTTATCGCCTAGCATGCATTTTTAAATCGCATAAACCCTGTATTTCTCACACCCACACGCACGCCTCGCCAAGAATGGGTTGCTTTGATCGACAGAGAGAGTGGCAGTGATGGTCAGAGGCTGTGTGTTAGAGTAATTACAGAGCAGCCATGTTAGCAGGCCAGGGCTAGTCCCACAGGAGGAGGAAACAGCAGCATTGCAGTGAACAGGTAGGGTTTCACCTCAAAAGACAACCCGCCTTTGTTCTGTTCTCTGGACTGTCACGTGAGAACATGCAGACGGCTAATTTCTCCTGCGACCCTTTTGAACTTTGAACCTTGACCCCTTTCGACACAGGTTAAAGGCTTCTTCTCAGGTCACGATTAAGTTGCAGTTTTCAATTTCGGATCCCCTAAGCAGGGGTCAATTCTCTATCGGGAAAGGGTGAATCACCCATAAAATAAAGAGAAAAAGGGCAATTTGTGTTCTCATAAATTGTCAAAAACAGACAGCTGAAAATTGCATCCATTTATTCCTTTCCTGGTGTGCACCTTTCTCCCTGTTAACCCTCTTTGCCATGCTCCCTTATTCTGAGACTGGTGAAGGCAAGTCTTTTCCAGCGTTTTAACAACGCTATGTTTCCACATGGCGTCTGTGATATCAGATATAATCTGTCCTCCCGTGTTTATATCGCTTAAGGTGGAGGGTCAAATGAACAACAAGGGTTTCCCAGCAGAGACCAGTCTGGTCTGGCGACCCAATACTTATATTGTGGCTCCTTTGGGGGAACACAAAGGAAGGACAATGACAGATGAGGTCGCTTTAGGTCAAGGGAAAAAGGAGAGAGAGAAAGATAAGGAGGGCGATGGGCGGGCAATGAAAGGGAAGAAAAAGACACAGTGAAAATACCAACATATGGAAACCAATAGAGATACACAAGAATAAAAGATATAGAATAAACAAAAAGGGGAGAATTAAAGAGGATAGATCGATGGAGAGAAACATGCTAAGAGCCGAGCCTGTTGCTTTCTGAAAACATGCCAGCATACTTCTGTTGCTCATGTTCACTTGAGACAATGTGCAGTAGAGCAGCTGCTAAGCTCAGCAGTCTCCTATTCCAACCCCTTTCAGAGATCAGAGCACAGGGCAGCAAAGCTAATCAGAACAATACCCAGCCTCTGTCCATCAACACCACCCTTGCACTTGTGTATGTAATGTGCACGTAATGTCCAGTACATTGATGTCAATGACAGACAGTTACTTTACAAACCTGAAACTTCAGAATTATTATATGAATTAAACTTGTAGATATTTGGTACTGATAGAAACCTGAATTTAAACTTCTCTACATTCTTTCCAGTCACATTTTCTTAACCGCAATGATTTCAAAATTTGTTAACATCTACATTAAGTTTTCTTCTCACTTTGTTCAAGACATGACAAATAACTGCACTCAAGGGTGAGTGTTAACGCCCTTTTAAAAGCTCAATTAAATGTCTGTGTGGGATAGTTCTTTCAATTGGCCACTCCCTCAAGATTTCAGACCATTACTGCCTGTTCCTGCAGATGAGCCAACCCACTCCTGCTGCCTGCTCCTGACCACTCCTGTGGCAACACTGTTTTTATTCAAAATCTTTCAGCCCTGTCCCACAGGAAAATAAGACACATTAACGCTTATGAGTTCTTTTAATTTCACTTTTTACAGTTACTCAACTGTTTAAAAGCCTTGTTATCAAACTTAGTGAACGTGTTATTATTTACAAACAATATTAATGAACAATTCCTACTAATTCTATATAGCCAAAATAAAAGATATCCAAACATAAGATGTCCTTAAGTAATAAAAACAAAGTTATCTAGTTCAAAAATCACATTTTTCCATACCATCTCCAACCAGAGGAATCAGCTGTTTTGTGGTTGGCCTTTTTTCACAGCAGAAAATGTGACTCGACATGGCAGAAAAAGCACAGGTGGAACTAATAACATTAATTATGGTTCTGTCCCAGTAAACCAACAGTGAGCCAGCATGCACAATGATCTGGGACAAGTACATTTAAATGGTATGCAGCCATTGCTAACGTTATTAATTACACCTGTGCTTTTCCTGATATGACATGTCAAATGAAGAAGGCCTACTGCCAAAGACGGCTCAGGACTGGCCCCGTGCTTTACTGTGGAAGGTTAGGGTAATCAGGGCAGTCAAGTCACCAATATAACTTATTAACTATTATATCAATAACAATATGCATTTGTCTGCGATACATCGTATTGGCATATATAATGAAACAGGGTTGCCTTCACCAGAGAACACTGACTTGCTTGGAGTTGGGGATATATAACCGAGATACGTTTGTCAAAGTAATCAGTCGGTCCGAATTCTTGGAGCCTTTTCTCTTGTAAATCACCTTTGTGTAACTTGTCCAAGTGGGGCTAGCAAATTAATTGCTGGTTTCATTCTCTTTTCCAGGCACATACTCACAAAAGATGGAAAGATTTTGTTTTTGTTCTATAGAAGAAGATTCTGGGACGTCATACATTTTGGCCGTTTGATTTCTGCTAGCCAAACTTTCTAGTTACACATGAAATGTTATATCCATGACATTCACTGCGTGCATTTATTCTCCCCAAATAATTAATCTTGTCGATTCTGAACACTCATGAGCTTCCTCCCAGTGGCACCCCTAGGGGCAAAATGTCATCTTTGCACAAAATGTAATCTGATACGCATAATCTAATAAGCAGTTTGCCATGAAATGTGCTGAGCAAATGCTCCCATGGGGATAAACCCTTTCCTTTAGCCCCACTCTTGTGAGAAACTTTACATTTCCAGCCCCACTGCTGCTGAAAATGAATAGCACTATCGTCAGTATCTTTGTTATGTTCAACACTCTTACTTCCTGTACTTGCAAGAAGAAAAACCTTACATTGATTTTTAGCCAGTTTTCCACCGGATGCTGCACTCTTTATCACTGTCTGAGCAACACTCACTGCCCAAAGGGATATT
Organism: Cottoperca gobio; assembly: GCF_900634415.1. Lineage (NCBI taxonomy): Eukaryota > Metazoa > Chordata > Actinopteri > Perciformes > Bovichtidae > Cottoperca > Cottoperca gobio. The sequence continues at coordinate 15,025,171 of NC_041369.1, read as the reverse complement.
TAGATAGTACTGCACGCCATGCAACACCGCCCCTCCACTGCTGCTATATTAACAACCTGTTCACATCCCTGCTTAGTTTCAAAGCAACCAATTAAACCCTGCTTTTGAGATTACTCTACCTTGTTCATTCCCTGAGCATTAGTTAAAGAGCTGGGAGGTGCTCTTTAAAATGAGAAAAAAAGTCCAAATATAACTTTAATGGTGCATACAATTGGATGAATTTTTACTTTCCATTCATTCGATTTGAAAAGAGCAATCTGTTATTTTATATTAGAAACTGTAAGGTGTTAGAATGTCTAACAACCACTTTTTAAGTACTCAACAGCACCGCCGTAGCCTCACATACTGTACATGTGTATGTATCCTTCTTGAGCTCTCCATGGTGCTGAAAAGCTTCACTTGTGCAGAATAGCTGAGGCCATAATGCTTTAAATATCCTGCAAAAACACTGAGATAGAGCACAACTGCTGTGATCCATCGTGGCCAATTGATTCCACTTCTAAGATGAGCACCAGACACAGCATTACGTTAATATATGAACTAATCCCTGCTGCTCCCCTGGTCAAAAATCATAATTGAACAGACCACAAACTACCCAGAATCCCCCAGAATGTGATTTCTGATTGACAATGGTAAAGAAAATAACATTAAAATAATATAGTGAGTAGTAATGACCATCAGTGTTGAACAAATATTACAAATTAATTTCTTATCATACATAAGTACATCTGCCTGCCATTCAGAATCGATTGTGTTCTCACATTTTACACATTTCTTAGCCGAATGACAACAATGCTGAAATCCATTTAGGATTATTGTGATTCGAATAATTACCATGGAGCCACATTTCTGTAACTTGACCTTAACTGAAATGATATTACGACACTATTTCCATTGTAACACAGGAAAACTGGCACTGTATTTAAAGCTATGAAAAGACAAAGGAGAAATGTGTTAATAGGCAGCACTTCCACTCATTATGCAAGTCCTTCTGACAAAACAGGAGAAAAGAATGAGAAATCACATCTGGCACTGAACCCGTAACAAGTGGCTTCATAACAGACACCCACAGATAACAAGTACATACTGACCGAAATTACAACCAGACCAAGTCTGCATGTAGTTCCTAAAATGATGCATATATTTTATAAATGTGTTTGTGTGTGTGAGAAAGAGAGAGAGAGAGAGAGAGAGAGAGAGAGAGAGAGAGAGAGAGAGAGAGAGAGAGAGAGAGAGAGAGAGAGAAAGTGTGTGTGTGTGTGTGTGTGTGTGTGTGTGTGAATCACTAACATCAACATTCAAAGCACATCAACAGTGGAGTATCTGCATTTTTCGTCGTCGAAGGTAAATTATAACGTATCATGATGTGTTCAAATGTAATCTTGTAAAAATGTAGTTTTAGGTGAGAAACTAGCCAACATTCTTTAGAAGGAGATCTTTTAAAAGCAATATAAAATAGATATTAGAGAGGGAATTATGACCCGTTAACTTACTAACAAATAAACAGTACAAAACCGGTAATAAAAGGAGTGGATGTTGATATGGAATAACGATGGAGTTAGACATGTAATCTTAACACTTTCATTTATTTTGTGAGAAATGTTTAAGTACATGGGATTAACGGTTTTGTTTTTTATCATGGTATCGAGTTGGGTATGAAGATTTGTGGAATTTCACTTGTATTGGTAACGACTACTACATTTCTGGTATTGTAACTAACATCCCTACCCATGAGAGTAGCAGGGCAAATTAATAGTCTTCCAACTTCTGACCATTCATAGCGTTGCTTAATCTCAATGGCAAATGCTCTCAGCGGCATGGTAGCTCTACATTATCATCCAACTTTAATGAAGCATTCAGCAATGAACCCATGCACTCTGTGCATCATCTGTACATGATGTCTACACATGCTGTCATTCGTGGCTCAACACTCGGCGCATCGTCTAACAAAGCTCATGTCACTCTGAAATTACCTCATTTCACAGCTTTCAGAGCAATGCCAGGCAGCACACGGAACCTGAGTGAGACAGCACCTTCTGGGATTTCACTTTTGCAAGCATCATGCAAGGCTCTAATTGACAGCTGGCCTATTCATTCTGCACAGCCACTCTGGCAAATGTCAGAAGAAGTCAAGAGGTGAAATCATTGTGTAGCAGGCCCGCTCCCTTTGGCTGAACAGGGTTCATCTTGTAGGCTGCCCTTCACTGTCAGTTAAACTTGTATTTCCCCGTAAAAAACATTTTATTAGCGTCTAGTGCTCACTTAACTAATAGACACCGACTGGGATGCTGCCAAATGGGGTGCCAGAATTGTAGCATGGTGGATATGAAGGCACATTACTGGCATGCAGAGAGAAACCTGAGCCTGCTGTTAGCCTGCTAGGAGAATGACAATTAGCATATTAGCCTAGCCCCCTTGGAGGTTAATTGAGACAGGTTACTGAGAGCAGTGGCGGTGGTGGTGCCGTGTAATCCTAACACTTTGCTTTCTGTCTCTAAGAGCTTGTAGGTTCATTCACAAGGCCGGCCTCACAGAACCATGCATGTTTCTAAGAGAGAGAGGGAGCTAAAACACTGCTTGCTGAGATCTTTGAAGGTCACAGCCATGTCCTCTACACACTCCTCTCTCTCTCTCTCTCTCTGTGTCTGTCTGTCTGTCTCCATCTCTCTCTCTCTCTCTCTCTCTCTCTCTCTCTCTCTCTCTCTGTGCATCCGCGCACACAGCTCAAAGCAACAATTATAACGTTAACCATGTTTTGATGTCCACATATCAATGCCCTGATTTCTGAGGGTGGGTGGTGGGCTAAGGGGAGAAGAGCGAAGATGAGGGAGAGAATGGGAGATGGCTGGCTGGCTCTGCCTGATAATCCGCACCAGAAAAAACTAGTCCCAGGGCTGTGCACGTGCTGGCCTGTCTGGTTGCTGTGCTTCCATGCCACGGAAGGTTTGGACATTTTCTTGTTTTTTAACACTTCTGTATGATAAAATAAAAATCTCACTATTCAATATATAAAATGGAGATGAAATTATTAGTCGACTAATCGTTTTGTTGCTGCCAGAAACATAATCTCATACTATTTTGATAACTGATTAATCGTTAAAGTTATTTACCGACAAAACAAAACATTTAAAGGCATCATCTTGGCCTTTGAGCATTTTCTTCGATAGTGAAAATAATAGTTAGTTGCAGCACTAATATAAAATGGTGAGAGAATCTCATCAGTATGAGACTATAGACAAACATTGCATAAAAGACACCATATGCAAAAGGCCCATATGCACTACAGACTAGTATACAGTGGTACCATTGGCAGGTAAAGGAAATACATGCTGTGCTGTCCTTCTTAACCTTGCGCTTAAATACCTGCTAAAACAACTCTTCTCTCTAAGTCGGTACTGCTGCAATACCATTAAAGATGGCTGTAGGGAGAGCCTTCACACACACACACATCACACACATCCTCTGATGTTAAGCAGTTTAAGGAAAACAACAGCTGAGGAAGAAAGCTGGTAGACTAGAAACCATAAGCCATGATCCCACTGGCCAGCCAGGCCCTAGCTAGCTATCTCCCTCCGGCAGGCCTCCCTTGCCAGCTTAGCCCAGCCGGTCTCAACCAGCAGATCTATATGCAAATGGTTTTCCACTGCCAGTTTGAGTAGGCAAGGATCAGGTGGCTTAGACCCTCGCACACATTTCACATGATGGGAATGCCAGTCTAGCACTCTTCCCCCATGTGGAGCCAGGTATACCCTTGCCCTCTAACCTTTAACCTCTGAATAGTTCCTGGGGCGTGGAAGTCCTTTTAATAGTCCGTTGACTGGCCAAAGAAGACATAACAGCATGACAGCAGGGGAGCACGGTTTGGGTACAAGGGGGGTTGACCTCCGTTTCTGCCTCATGATATACATAGTCTGGCCTGATATATAGCCTCTTCTTGTCTGTGGATTACCATACATCAGCGTGGCACACTACAGTTGTCCCTAGATGGCCATCAAATCAGGCCCAGAGAATTAGGGATTAGGGTCGTGAAAAGGGAGGATCCCCACTGGAGAATAACTCATGAGTCACACATTTCATATTAGAGGAGTATGAGAAATCAGTGAGGCTGGACAGAGCAAGTTTGTAAAAGCAGACATTAAATGGACTGTGTGTTGCTGCGTATCTGTGTTTAGTATCATTGGAATGTCTTTGCATTTTGGACTGTCGTTTGGAAATTGTAAAGAGCATTTGTAACTATTTTTCGGACATTATACAGACTAAATATATAATCGATAAACTTTTGCTAATGAAAATATCTTTAGTTGCAGCCTTACTCCTGATAAGAGGGGCTGCGGACAGCCATGTGTGCTGTGGTGGAAACTGGTCACGCTTTACCCCGGGACAGCTGTGAGGCATGCTCACTCCCAGCAAGTGTCAACAACACATGACAAGACACATGTAACTCAACCACTGGCCCACAAGAACATAGTAGTCCTCCTATGCACACATTCCTGAGATGACATAGAAAACTAAGGAAGTGTCCATTAATACAATTAATACAGCCGTATGCGCACAATAAGTCTTAATCAAGTGTTTTGTGCTATCCAGTGGTACTCATTTAGTGAGGTCTTTAAACGTTGTATTTCTTCAATTAACTCTGGATTTCAATAAGCTAGCGTGGGTCGAGCAGGGCCAAGTAAGGCTGCGGGTAGTGAGAGCAACAGCTGATGTCAGGGTGTGTGCTCTATGCTGTTCTGGCGAAATGCAGCTGGTCTGTTGCCAAGCAAAAAGGAATACACAGGCTCACAATAGTTCCTCTCTGCAGGCACCTCCGCAATCCACTCCACTTAAAAAGGTAAGCGCAGTAAAGATTGTCCCAGCATACCTCATTCACTTTGCTTTTCCTAGTCACATAAGCGGACACAAATGTAGACACAGACTCAGACTCATGCAAACACTGAGGTGGGTTTTAAAACTCATGTTTGATTAATTGCTCTGCAGTAAAAGCCAAGCTGTCGTGCATAAAAATCAATCTTTAATTATGGAAATGCTTTGTGATGATTTAAAATTCACCAAGTCTGGCGTATCTGAATAGATGGCCGATCATAAGATAGTTTCTCCTTGTGGTTTACATTTTTCCACCTTTAAACTTAAAGTGATGGAGTGTTAAGTGATAATAGGTGTGTTTTTATCATAAATCCTCTAACTGCAGACGGACTAGGGTCAGAGAAAATGGAGCCTGATGTGTCCTCGCCTCACCTCCTTATTAGTCGCATCATAGGAGCAGTGTCTCGCTGTCTGTGAGGAGAACCAAGGCACAGCACATCAAACTCTCATTAGATAAGATGAAACTTTAATGATCCCATGATTGCCATGGGGACACTGGGCTGGTGCAGCAGCAAACAAACATGAGAGACTACATGAGCTAAATACAAATGATAGCGGATAAAATGGAAAATAGCAGTTTCAATATTCATGTTTGTTAAGCCGAAATGTACAAGCCAGAAAATATAATGAGTCAAAAAATGTATGATTTAAAGCATTAAGGGAGTAGATTGCAGGCGGAGCAGGTACTGAAGTTTCATCAAACCCCCTTGTTGAGCCGTTATGACAGAAACAATTGTACAATTCAGACGGCTGTTGGCTCTAAAGTGCACATAAAACACTCAGTGTTGCACCTTCGGTGGGGGGGGGGGGGGGTGGAGGGTGTGAGGGGCAGGCTGTTGTAAGGTGAGGTGGGAGGTGTTTTTTGTAGTCCACATTTATATCTCACCATAACAGTGATACATTGTGTAGTTTTGTGCTTGGAATCGAATACATGACAGTCCACTGTGACTTGGCCTGTACAGTGGCTCCGTAATGTCAGTTCAGACCAGTTTACAGCTGATCCAGGTACTTTAGAGAGCGAACCATCTCGCTCCTTATTGCTTTATGACAGCTGATGCTCATGAAGCAGCTCCTCCTGTTACTGATGCAGAGCTGTCTTCTTAACACCTCTAGATTCTCTCTTCTGTAAACTAGTTGTGACAATATAAGTTATTGTTAATAGAATTAACTGGCATTAACCTGCTGCCAAATAACCAGCTCACAAAGGGCCGCAACTAAAGATTATTTTCATAATTGATTAATTTTCTCAATGAATAGTTTCTAAAATATTTTTTTAAATGTGGGAATAAATGTCTAATCTGTTTTTTGGCCAACCAACAGTCCAAAAAACTAATTATTCTGTTAACTATAAGATCATTAAAAAGAAAAACCAGAGCTTAGTTGACATTTAGGTGACTCAAAATGATTACTTGATTATCAAAAGAGTTGACTATTTGTTTGAGCTCTGACGACACAACAACAAAGTAAGGGTGGGCAATGTGAACAAACATTTCTTATCAAGACAAATGATACGATTTTTCCTTGTTATTTTCTTATACGTCAGTGCAGTCATTTTCTCCACAGGATGATGGTGCCATTCATGTTTGAATAGAGATTGGTGCCACAAATGCACAGCCTCTATACTCCTCCTCCCCACGCATCCCAAATAACAGAGGCATCATATAAGAACTCCTGGAGGTGGCATGACGCAGAGTAGATAACTAAACCATTAGATAACCATACAGCAGTGAAGCAGCACAGCACAGAAAACAGGCCAAAAACTCTACAAATTCAGCAAGACTACAAGAAGGGAATAAAGAGCAGGCTTATATGCTAATAAGACTTGCAACATAGCAGTGGTTTTCTCCACTTCAGCATCACTGTCAGTCATGCGTATGCATTGTCTTGAGTGAGTCTTTCCCTTAGTAGGAAACCCCTTATTTAGAATGTGTGAAGTCTCAGAAGCGCACTGTAAATAGAGTGAAATATTGAAGCTTATCCAGACAGCCGAAGAACTGCTGTTTGCAGAGGGACTTACCGTAGGGAAAATTGAATTACATATGTGGTTGATATGTGGTTTAAAAATGGCTTCGGAGCACCCAGCAGATAAATGTTGCCATTAGTAGCACAGGGTTAGAAAAATCAATATGGGTTTGTTTTATTTTTTTTGTCCACCTGGAAGACGGCACCAGAACAATAAAACATTGTTTTGTTGTCTGCAATGCAATTGTCCTGTCTGGTTTTTAGAAAGATAGAAGTAAAAAGGTGACTATAGCCGATTCCTTGGACTTTGCAGTAACAAGAAGAGTGCAGGTCACCATTAGACCACTGTCTTTGAACCGTCCAAAGTCCATTTTCTTTGCTGCATCCACTTATCTCAGTCCTTCTTCCTGTATGATGTCTATGACCCATGACCTCTCCCTTATAATCCTGACAGAGAAGAGGGCTATTTACAAGAATTAGGACACAGTTGTGTGTCAATGGCAGACCACAGGAGGACACTTTGCAATGCAACACCCCCTCTCAAACCCTTCGTCACCCTCACACCCCCCTGTTTCCACTTCCTCTTGTATCTCTCTCAGAGTTTCCACCTCTATTTCCTTGCCTCTGAATCCAGGTTCTTAGTACTGGAGAGAAAGCACCCCCCCCACCCCCCAAGCCAACTATGCATCCTGTTTCTGACACATACCAACTTAGCCAGCCGTACAAGTCAGCTGAACACAGATCCAGTTTCCCCTTCTTAATACTCCTAACAAGCCTTTTCCTTCTGCAGCCAAGTGTCAAGCCTTACCAAAGTCACCTAACGGGATGGCTCTGCCTTCCACACACAGCGACACAGAGAGGGAGCGCACACAAAAACATGCTTTCATTTTCACCGTTACTCCTCATTTACAAGAGATGAGATGCAACCAGATACCCACCAGCAGCCACAAGATGGATACCTCATTATATTTGCATGGTTTACTTTTATTACTTTCCTAGCAAGATGGTGAGAAGTATGAAGGATGGCATATGGTATGGTGCCATTTCGGATACGGGGACCAATGAGCATAACAAAATGACAGGAGGCAGACAGCCAAGTAATAGCCTGAATAGCATACTGGGTAGAATTATCTCTCAAGTGTCAATAAGAGCTCTGTAGAGATGGGACTATTTGTTGTAAACAGATTTGAGAATAATCTGAATCCCAGAGGTTGGATTGTATTTGAACTTTGATAGTATGTAAATATCTCACCTGTGTCTGTCAATATGAAGCCAATAACCTGACTGGACAATTAAAAAGTCATTTAAAAAAAGCTATAACTTTAGATCAGTGTAATTTCATGTCCTATTCAAAATCTTGATCAACACAGCACAGTGTAATTGAATATATCTGCTTTTTGTACATAGCTGAGGCTGGCAGATATGAATGAAATCAATATGACAACATTATTTAGAATATATTTTTCAATTTATAATTGCATAAATATATGCAAAATAGCATTTGAAATCCAATTTAATTGCATGTGTTTCACTGTTGTGCAAAAGTCTTCACAAATGTAAAAACTCAAATTAAAATGAGTAGTAATAAGTATTAAGATGCACTAAAAACCCAACCAAATGCCCAGTATTGCATCTTACAGCATTCAGTGTTCCAGAGCAGTGGAGGCTATTGTCTGCTTTTCTGTGCAAGTTAAAGAAGATGACTCTATGCCCCGTCTCCCACCTGTCATAATACCCAAAATAAAAAAAGGCCAAGGCCACCGAAAGGAAATGGCAAAAGAGCAGCAGGAGGGACACAGCTCATCCATTTGAATTGGACACAACCCAAACATTTCAAGGACGAGGAGGCTCACTATCGCTCTCTCTTTCTTCCCTTCATCATCGTCACTACGTCCTCTTTTCAACCCATTTGTACTTAACGATAAAGACACACTGGCATTGCCACAGCACTTGCAATCACCTGATTTCTTTTCAGATTAATCATCAAAGATATTTTCTCATTCCAAGCAAGACATTAGTCCATGTTTTGCACATTGAGCAACATTACCTTTTCACTGCCCCTCTGTTCAGCCAGGAGACCACTTGCACTATGCACAAGTGTGTGAGTCATGTATGAGGCAGGCTAATAAAAACATGTGAATCAGCCGTGATTCATCATTAAAGCAGGCCACCCCAAGCAAAGTAATTGGCAGTCATCATTTCAATCACACTCTCATGATTCAACAAAAGACATTTAATGTGCAGCAAAAAACACATTACCACCACTACTGAGTGTAAACATTTCAGAATAGAATAACAGAAAGATGTGAAAAGGCGGAGTAATATTTCTATTGCATACTATGAAAGCGACAACCTAGATGTTGTTGGGTCTGCATGAGAAGCCCCAATGGGCTTCATTAGGTCTCACTGGAAGAATGTGCAGGATCGTATGTTCAGTTACATGAAACTTGTGTATGGCCCCCTGAAACGTTAACTTTCACCCATTAAGTCAAGCGCTGATGTGGTATGATGAGGATACTTTGATGTACGTTGAAGCAAAATCTAATGAAGGAACTGCTCTCCTCTCATCCCACCCATCTCTGTCATGCAAACACCACCCCTTTTATTCAAGAGTGGGAGTTGGTAAACACAGCCAACGGATAATAACAATCTTCAAGAGATGCATTCATTATAAAAGGTACTGCAACTGGCACTTGATATGTGTTTGGTGGGTGCAGATGAAGAGGAGGGAAGCCATCAAACTCAGCTCAGTGGCATGGCACTTGCACGATGAAGGCCATTACAGAACAAAAAGTCAGGCCAGTGTCACATAGAAAACATACAGTATGGTTATGTGTGAGGCGTTTAAAGACATGTTACATCTACAAACTGATTGTGGACAAACTGTCAGCCATACCTTCGGTTTGACGTTGCAGTGGCAGCAAACAGTCCACATATATTTCATAGTCCTCCACAGCAGGATGATGAAGAGACCCCCAAAAAACGTCACCATGGAGGAGGCGAGGAATGCCCACCACATGCGCTGCCCATTATTGTCGCAGGGCACCTCAGACGAGAACGGAATGACAACGTCTACCATCTTGAATATTAAGATAGAAGAGTCCTGATTTATATTATTATTGATATTGCTTGTCCTCATAGAGCTGTCGCTTCCATGGGGAACTGTGCCACCTGCCTCAGCTAGCATTTAGGAGCCTTGGAGAGCCTGTGCCAGCGTCCCCAGCCCCACTCACCAGCCATATTGCTTGGAAAAAAAATCCCCCTCTTCGCTGTAGATTATGTTCACCCACCCGATGGAGTCTTTTTCAGTATTTTAGCAGCCTATGAATTGTTTATTCGTGAGAGCGTATGACACCGCACACGCGAACCTAACCAAAATAGCGGGTCGGTGGCCCTTGGAGAGAGGCATTTAAATCCGCAATATTGACGAATCTTAACCGCTTCTCAGTCTGAGGGGTTTTCTGGCTCATTCACGCCAAAAGCCATGGTGAAGACGGCGTCGTGTGCAGCCGTCGAGGCTGCCGATGATATGTCGGGTAATGGTAAACACAACGACAGTGAGAAATGTGAGCAGTCTGTTCTCGGAGAGGCGACCTCTCTAGCCGTCTTCCATTCAGGAATCCTGTCGATTAGCAGGCGGAGAATTCGATCGATCGATTTCACTTTCTTTCAAAAAAAACAAAACACGTCAGTCAGCTGGAGCTTGTAACATAACGGAGGGGGAAACACAGCGAGAGATAGATTAAATCTACGATTGGTAAACGGTCTCTTCAGCGTTGAAGACTACATAATATTGCGGGTGTTTTCGTTGTCAATTCTGCGTTAAGAGGACAAGCGCTCGGGTGGATGTCACTGTCTCCATTCGATCCCCTGCAGCCCTGGCACGGAGCGGCCAGCTGAGAGCGCCTGTCAGATCCGCTCCAGAGGAGAGAGTGGGGAGATTTACAGGTAGGAGGGCGGAGCGAAGCGCTAATAATAAAGATGGACAGAGGGCAGTAATACCGCGACGATGCTTATTCCGAGTGCCGACCCGGGTCTGCGCTGCTTGGCTGTATAATACAAGAGGTAGGCTACAATTGCGCCTCTGCGTCTCTGATGCGCGCCAATGACGCACGTCCCAAAAAAACGAGGAGGGTTTAAAAAAGGAAGCTATATCGATTAGTGATCAATTTAAGATGTATAGCTGATATAAACATCACAGGAAATGATGAGTCCCCATAGGAATTGTCGTGATGACAGTGGGTAAAAAACGACAATAAAGTGAGGTTACTTATCATTGACTACAACAATGGCTGTCGGGATGTTGTTGTACTGACTTCTCATTAAGGATAGTGCTTCCCCTTTTCATTTACTGAGTCTGTGGCTTGACATCCATGGATGATGGGCGTCCCTGTTTTCATTTTGAGAAATAAAGTCTCACACACACACACACACACACACACACACACACACACACACACACACACACACACACACACACACACACACACACAAACAGAGGGAGCGTTATGAACGTCCTTCCCAGTCAATTACTGTAATATGCTTACACTTGTAGCTCACATATTGGGTCAAAAACAGGTGTGGATTGGTGATGTAGGAGAGGCATGACTACCAGTAGTTTATGGCTCCACACGGATGCCCCTTAAGTAAGAGCTAGCCCACAGGATATGTGGAAACAGCTGACCCCTGACTACCATGTGCACACAGCCACCTGTGTCACAAGGCTCCAGACCTCTTGGAAATCCAATAAATCCCCCCCCCCCCCCCCCCCCCCCCCCCCCCCCAAGTCCTTAGTGCTTCAATTAAGTGGCAGTGCAATTAAAGGGTCCTAACCCTTCTGCAGTCCATATGGTTTAATGTAGAGGCAACATGATAATACATATCAGCAATAATATAAGTACACTTATACATTACCTAATACATGTCATACAGGAATTATGACACTTCGCAAGCGCAGATCATTTGAAAAGTAAACATGGCTAAGCAAGGTGCGGCGAAGATATGTGATATATGTTCTGTGATTTATTGTCTGGGAAATATTAGTGCTTCTTCAGGAATAGCTGTTGTAACAGAATCCTTTAACTTAGGAGGAGGCGAGCTGCAAAAGATCAAAGATAAGGGAATCTGTAAATTATAGCGAATCAGTGTTATGAATGTCCCTGCAAGCATTTTTACTTCACATAGAATAGAGGCAGCGCAGGTGCTGTTCACCAGAGTTAAAGAACAAGATTAAACTCGGATGCAACAAGTTTAAAATGTTTGTAACAGTTTTTTCTTCCCTAATTTCCTCCACATCATCAAGCTTGTTTAAGAATGACCCTGCAGCAAAGATTAAAATAAGTTTAGCATATAGCTCTACTACTCTATATATTGTAAATGTTGATTTATGGTTTGAGGCACCACTGAACAGCATCTGATCAGCAAGCGGTCAGGCAGCCAGATATCTATTAGGATGGGCCTTGAAGAGCAGCGCTGAAGTTGTCCTCCTGCTGGTGAAATGGTGAACTGTCACATTAAAGGCAATTGATGCTGCTGTACAGCAGCCTTATGGAAGGATCCACCGCCATTTTTCTTTTTTCAAACACTGCAACATTTTAATAAAAAACTAACATTCTCGCTGGAACCAAGAGCAATTATAGTCAGGAGATAACAAAGCTGAGATTTACAGTGTCTCATGATGATGAATGTTTTATTATTGCTCATCTTTATGAAATAGGTTATGTTATTTTCAGGAAACAAGTGAGGTGTAAATCATACGTAGGTCCGATTACCAGAGGCCTTCTCTTGAGAGCAATGATGTTTATTCATGTTGATTCACGGAGAATTTTAAATATCTCTGCATATCATTTATGCTGCGTATTCTCTGATAAATGTACAAGAAAGGAAAACAACAGGGAATCTTACTCCATACTATGTGTACGAGCCAATTGAGATCCAAGTTCCAGAGCAACAATACGTCCCCTAAAGAGGTCACAGAAAGTGAGAGCATCAGCAGCACATGCTACATACGTTATGTGTCATAATAAATCTTGCTGCCGTTTATTGCAAGCCGCAGAAGAAGGGACTTGAATTGATCATCCCCCATGAAAGGCCAGCTGTTGGCCGAGTGGTTCCTGTGGGCCAGCAGAACTTTAACCAGAGGGTCTCAGTGTCGACAGATGAAGAGATTAACATGAGCGCAGTCAGGTGGTAATCCTGCGGGACATTTGGAGATGCTAGATTTAACGTGCTATAGAACCAGCAGAAGGCCAAGTCGGACAAATTCATCCCTTCACGCACAGAGATGGGAAAGGCCATGTGGCTTGTCAGTGTGGACTACAAAGATCCCTCGCTGTCAGACGTGAGACTTCTCAAGTTCAGTTGAGCTGTCTGCAGCTGTCTTGAAACAGACACCTCAGCAGGAGAGCTGGAGACCCTACCCCTTTCTAAAACAGGCTAGAGGGTACTTGGAGGACATTGAGAATCGGGACACGACATAGCAGATCTGCACCTACAGTACATCAGATGTAGTGGGATTGAGCGTGACATCCCTGACCTTTTCCACCAATGCACAACTATAAGGCCTGAAGTGCAGGCAGTTTGAGGCATTGGAGGATGTTGTGGAGACACTGGGTGCTCTCTTGCCCCAATGAACCTGACAGGCAGCTGGAGGGGAGTCATCCACTGTGACATCATTGGCTATTGGTCCTATACCAATGTGTGTGACCCTGGATGCTCAGATGAAACAACCTGGAGCTAAAGGCACCCAATCAACCAGCAAAATGTGGTGTAGCTACAGGCTGTCCAACTGCATGGAAAGTAAGTCTCATAGAATGCTGCAGAAATAGTTTTTCTTGTAATATAGATAAGTACATCGTGTTCCTAAGCCTGGGCACATATTCATCAGACTTCTTTGCACTTAAGAGGAAAAGGAAAACACATATATTGAGACACTTAATCCTGCTGGTGTAACCTTTAAGTGATCACATGTGTAATTACATGCATGTTCTGAGCAGGGATAGCCAATCGGAGACAACGATTCACAACATGTGGGATGTTTTGAAAATGGTCTTTGTATTTGAGTGAATTATTTCATATTTCCAGGAGGAATAAACGCGTGAAATTGGCAGCAATCTAATATATTCACAATATATAAATAGAAATGGGCTGAAATTGAAACTGAACTGTAGCATGAAATAAATGATACTGCTTGTAGACAGAGGGATCATGATAAGGAGAATTAAGTATCACATTGACTAGTGCAGACAACACAGTGACGAATGCATGGAAAATGATTGCAAACAAAATAAATGGAACCTTTATTGGAGTGGTTTGTACCCATAATGAAAGGGGGGGGGGTAGAAAAAGCAGTGTAACAAATATTATTCATCACCAAAGTTATTCTTGTACAATTTCTCCAGAGCATGTCTCAGAAGATCGTTGCTCATCTATTTCTGTACGTCTGTGACATCTGGGCTCTATTCTTAACCAGCTGAAGAGATTTTGATCTCAATAAGACTACCTGATAAAATAAAGTATGTCTGCATTTTTGTGGCACGTAGAACTCAATGTTCTAGTGCGAAGAGAGCACACATTGACTTATCACCGTCAAACTGCAAAACATGATGTATGATTGTAGTGCTGCTGAAGAACAAATAAGAGCCACAGCATCTCTCAAAGTGTATTTAAACCAGAGAGCGCAGCCGCTTCTTTAAAGCTTTGAAGCAAGGCCACATCTTTATCGCTCTCGCGCTCGGAGATCCTGGCAGATATCGTCACGCTACCTTATCTGAAACCCAGAAATGGATGGCTATTTCGTCGGCCACTTTTTCACTTTAAAAGAAAAAAAGATTCACTTTTGATCCTTTTTCTGAAGGACACGGTCACATTTCAGCGAGACACTTACAGAACATTTGCTCTGAGCTCAGCTTTCATCCTTGTCTAGGAGAATATGGAGCAAAAATATTGAGCATGTACAGTATGTCATTTCACCTTCATTGAAGTACCAGTAGGAACAAGTATTTTATATGTACGGATTCTTACAAGAGTATTACAACGTAAGCTAAGAGGAATTACATGGTAGATGTTGGGAAACTACTCTACAAGTATTGTATTATAAAATGTTACATGCTTTAGGCATAGCCTGAACAGTCCTAGACAAGAGTTCAATAGTTACATTTTCATTATCAGACAAAACAGAAATTCAGACCAAGTCCATATTGTGATACAGAAAATGAGTTTTATTCTCATGTTAATGTCTCAACATACAAATCACATTCTTTTTAATAAAAGAAAAGTTCAATCAGTACCTGGCATCTAGACTCTTTCTAAAAATACAACCATTTCACGTTGCATCCTGCTTTCTCTCTCTAACATATGCTATCTACTCAGAAAAATAGTAACATTACAGTTTGCTTCCGCTTACTCTTTTAGCCCAATAGTCAAACTTGTGGACCAATTTTCCTTTGAAAAACTGTGCAAGAATAGATCCCTTTTTAATAATTCAAATAAGAATCCTTTTGTTCTAATTAAGAATAAAAGGCCATCAATGTAAGGAACTGATGTGATAGATAAAAACGTGAATTAGTTACAGTAGAAATTATAGTACCTATTCGTAGTCTACTGGAAACCTAGGAACAGTTACATGTTTAAGGTTTAACAGATAAACAAGTGCAAAACAGAAATAAAAGGATAAAGTTGCCTTAGTGGATTTTGGCACAATTAGATACAGGATATGGTTTCGAGGAAGGACAGAATATTTTTTGTCAATATCGTTTGCCTCCTGAATAAAAAATACAATTAAATAACAATGAAAAGTCACTAACATTTAAACAGAGCAGAGGAAAATCCTTTAAGATATTACCCTGCAAATTTTGCTTCATAGTGTCTCTTTTAATGAGTACATCGATAAGTGACCGACAACCAACCACAAGGAAAACAAAAATAAATTCTTTTTTAAAAACATGCTAATACCTGCTAAGACTTGACCGCCAGACGTTCCTAGGCATATGGCCTAGTGAAAATACATGTAATATATATTTATATATATGTTTCTTTTTTTTCTGTTGTATCTGCATACTGTATATGTTATACTCTATATTGTTGTTAAATATATGTTAGAGATAGATAGTTACACAGTGGTCTGTCTAGCCCTGGAGTGCATTCTGAGGAGTTAACCCGTTGGCTGCCGCTTCGGCCTACCCTCAAAACCTCACCATTGTCATGCGCTCTACACTTCACTGGTCTCAAATCAGCCCCTGAAGTCATCGAGTCCATGATGGGTGAAGCGATGCATTGGATCTCAAAAGAGAAACTTTCAACAACAAAAAAAAATAATCTGTCGTCTATGTGACCAGGGGCTGGTTTCAGATCAGGCTTCTTCTCCGAAGGCACTTCCGAAAAGGCCCATAAACTGTCCACAGTACACCCAGCTGCTATACAAACACAATGCATAGAGCAAACATCGATGCGTTTTGAGTGTTCATGGCCGTCACTGCTGGCAGTCAGGTTCAGTAAAACCACAGCTACATACTTCAAGAGGTTTGATGCTTTTGCACGTTTGTGATGAAACACCACGAGGAATGTGATGTCTGATCCTGGCATTCCATTTCTATAGCATCGTATTCATGCTAACAAAACAACCATGATTAAACTGACATGGTCAATACAATTTTGAACAACAGTCTCAATGTTTTCGCTCTCTCTCTCTCTCTCTCTCTCTCTCGCTCTCTCTCGCTCTCTCTCTCTCTCGCTCTCTCTCGCTCTCTCTCGCTCTCTCTCGCTCTCTCGCTCACGAACAAAACACAAACACACACAATTAGTTGTCAGTCGTCGTCAAATGGGTGCATAATTGTAGGGAAACCACAAATGTCATTTGGTACATGGGAGGGTCAGGGGGCTGGCTGAACTTCATTAGTGTTGAGGTTTGTGTACACAGGAGGGGGGGTGGGGGTGGGACACACGGACACACACACACACACACACACACACATTCAAGCAAATATTGAACACCAATAGTCAGACTCATCTTTTGTAAACGGACGCTTACAATGCAGCATTACAAATACACCACCAGAAACCCTTAGGGAAGACTGACTGAACTTTTGACGCCGAGATCCAGTGCTACTAACCTGCTCCGGAGCACATCAGAAATAAATGGAGGCTCTGATTATAAATCAAGACAAAGACAAAATAAAAAAATATCAATAATTTACATAACTAGCTCACTGTAGTGTACCTATTGGTATGGTGTGAAAGAGTTAATTAGTGTTTGGGGAATGGAGATGAAAGCCGCAGCTTGCTGTAGTGGCAGCCGGTCTCCTCTAGGGGCAGCCGAGTGGAGTCCACAGGACTTTACTTTGTTCTTGATCAACTATAGTCATGATCTGAGTGCAAATGTAGGGGAGGGTGCCGCCTTGGACAATACCTGCAAACAGAGGGAACATTTATTTATAGTGCAAAGAATATACCGACTGATTATCTGTCGTCTATGTTTCGTATTTTTAGATGTTTCGATTGCATACAAACCTGTGAAGAATTTGCTGTACTCTTGCTCTATCTTCTGCGCACTTTCAAATTGCTCCTTGGAATGTTTTTGAGATACTTTGTCCCGCAGATAAACCTGGATCTTTCTGCTCCCTGTGTGGGGGGATAGTCATTTAGATCAGAGTATGTGAGGTATGAATCCAACACCAGTGACCACTTATCTTCCTTATACATGTTGATTGTGTCTAATTAATCATTCAGTGTCTAATACGTAACTGATAAAAGTATATGCTCAAATTTAGAATTCACCTGTTAATTATTTTGCCAGAGAGCGTCTTGGGAGAGAAATCTTTTCTGAAAATCAGTCACAAAATAGGGAAACTATAACTATGTCTATCGTTTATCAAGTATGAAAGTACTATGTGCCAAATACATTTTTAACATACAACAATTCCGAAGTGAAGAAAGGGATACAGCACTTGCGCCGAGAGACTTTATTTTTAAAAAAAGAAAGAAAAAAAAAAAACAGGCATGTTTCACCAGCTGTTTGGGATTATGCAAGAGTTTGTGGTGGGGTGAATTGACAGACGCGCCAAAGGGTTCATGGTGGGATGGAGAGTGTGAAGGCTTATCCTGCTCTATCCATCTCCCACACACACACACATACATATATATATATACACACACACACACACACACACATATATACACACACACAGTACCAGGACAGTGTATGTGGTTCAAAGAAATGCTACTTACTTGATCTGCTTTGCGTTTTTGTAGCGGACAAAAACAACAATTGGATAAATGTGAACGCTGTGGAGCCTTTCGATGGCGTGCGAGGCAATGTCGAGCAAACAGTGACAGCCCTGTATCCCAAAAAAAACAGAACAAACCAATTTAACAGTTTCAAAAGGCTCGACAGTGACACTTGCTGTTACAGGAATCCCGCTTAGCATATTTATTTATTTATTATATATATATATATATATATATATATATATATATATATATATATATGATTAAAGTGCAGCAATAGTGATAGCTTATCTTGAGCAGAGATTAAAAAGACAAATTGAAGCCACTTTATCTTTCCTGATCATCTCTAAAGAGAAAGAAAGCACTGGCTAATACCTTCTCGGTTATTTCCTTTATAGAAGCAACAGTGGTCACGTCGAAATGGCCGCTCCTGCGCTTGTAGTCGATGAAGAGGCAGTCTTTGACGCCCCGCTCGATGGCTTGCTGGGATGCCTTCATCACCTCTGCAGACAGAAAGAGAAAAGTGACCATCGGAGGTACATTTCTTCAACCCTAAAAAGTGGTATTTAAGATGCAGAAACAGTTATTAAGAATGAAGATGCACTATTTATTCCCCGGATTTATTGGACTGACAAACATCTGGATCAAACTCACCCAGTACACATCTGCAGAACTTCCCAGGAGACTCTTTGACCAGCATCTCCTTTACGGCGTCAGTGAGCGGCCCTAGGACGAGTACGGGCCGGGGAGAGGTGCACTCCACCTTCTGGACCCGCTGGTATGCCAGGCTCACACAGTCTGACACAAACGAACACGCAGATCAATCAGCATGGATTTACATGGGGGCCATTTCGATGATTCGGGCTATTAAAAAAAATAATAAAAATGAAAAACATCTAAACGTTTGGTCTCACCGTCAAGGAAGGGGATGGAGTCCGTGCTGATGGCGTCCAGAGCCACCATCTCTTTGCTGTCTTTGGAGCTGCTGCGTTTGTGTTTCTGTTTCCTCCTGAAGAAGGATCTGCGAGCCGCTGCAGAGAGCGTCTTACTGGAGTCGTCCTTCATTTCTGTCACACTGTGTCTGCGGTAGAACTCTTGGTCCATCCTACAACAACACAACACAACACACAGATTTAATTGAAGCGGATTCTCATAGAAAAAGGCCGTGTGTGCATCTGTGTATAAACGTAGGCCTCGAGAAGGGACATTAAACATGATTCCTACATTGCAGCAGATTGTTGTCACAGCTGCTACAAACTGTCCTCCAGCTCAGAAATGTATGTGTGTAAGCATGCATTGCATTCTCCACCCACATGTACTTGCTGGGGATCTGGCCCCTCTGGATCTTCTGTGCATTCTCATCTAGCTGCCAGGCCATCCACGTCCCAAAGCTGCCCTTTGGTAAAGACTCATCCACGTACAGGATGTCATCCTTCTTGAAACTGAGGTCCCCCTCGGCCTCCCCCACCCGGTCGTAAAGTGCTCTGGAGAGAGGGAGAGACAAAGATAGATGGGGAGTTATGAAGAGTAGGGCAGAGCGAGGGAGCGGAGGAGCATAAAGTTGATGAAGTGTGTGTGTGTGTGTGTGTGTGTGTGTGTGTGAGAGAGTGAGAGAGAGTGAGAGAGAGAGAGAGAGAGAGAGAGAATGAGGTTTATCAGACGAGAAAAAGGTGTGAAGATCCTGAAGGAAGGTTAGAAAGGAAGTGTAGTGAAAGTTAATCTATTGACAGTGTAGACTTTGCTTGCCTCTTGTTGGAGCCTCGTAAGTCATTCCCCAACAGCCTATCTGCGACAGCAAGTAAGGCTGAGTGTATTTACTGCGGATGACATCACAAGCCCACTTATAGCCTATATGACAAGTGACTGCGGCAGCTGAGGCAACACGCCCAGACAGACTCCCTACAATAAAACGTGACTATTTTAGAGCCTCGTTTTACAATCGTATACAGTGTGTTCCTTATGGCCTGGAAAACACGGCGCACTAAAGTGGACGAGGTGTTGGGTCTGGTGTTGTAGAGACATTACATAAACTACGTTTGGGGTGCAATTAGCAGCATTGCAGTCACACGGTGGATCTGGGAGATAATTGGTTAGATGAGAAAGATTCCAGATTGTCCAAGGGGCGCTCCAGTGGTGCTTCTATATATAGCATAGCATGGACAGAGATGAGGCTGCTTGGGGGAGAAATTAGTGTAAAGCCTTTTACAGAGCTGTTACACACAAACGGCCCAACAATGATCACGCGTACCGTGTATATGTATGCATGTACCTAATGTAGAAGCCATCTCCTGGAACATCTTTGAGTGTGCTGAAGTCATCTGGCCGATGCTGCACCTTTAATGTGACCGTCTCCGCAGGCTTCAGCATCTCCACGTACACCTCTTCTGCCGTCTTATTCTTCATATTCACAGAGTTGTACTGAAAGATGTGAGAGGTGATGAGAACAGAAAGAAGAAGAAAAAAAGGGGGGGGGGGGGGGGAGGAGAAACTTCACATCATGAAAAATAAAGAAACTAAGGAGCAGAGACATTTGGTGAGAGTGTACGCTCATCTGTGTATTCATTTGCAGTGTCTTTGAAGGGTCCACAAGTAAATAGCTACATTTCGTCCAATCTTTCAGCTGTATTAAAGTGTCGCAGTATTGATTTGTGCCTTGTATGCGGGAAGAAAACACAAACAAGAAGGGAGATTGAAGGACAGGCTGATGCTGTGCGGCCTGATGACAAAGCTGCATGGCAATTCAGATAGCTGGCTCTTTGTGGCAGAGAGTAGTCCCAAAGTAAGTGGGAGCAGGTCACGAATTGTCTGTTATGACTTTGCTGTGCTCTAAATGGATCACGAACGCGGAGTGAGAGAGAACGCAGACGAGGAGAAGATCAATGAGGAACAATGACGGGCAGAAAAAAAAGAGAAAGAAATGCCTCCCCGCCTTCTGGCAGCGCTCGAGTCTAAAGTAACAAAAGCTTTGTAATATCTTATTTATAAGAGTTTAGCTGTGAGATCCCTTAAAAAACTGATTACACCTACAACTATTTAAATCCACAGATACTCCATTTGTCAAATTGAATAAAACTTCACCTAAAAATATCTGTCCCTCCAGTTACTTCATGTACTCAAGTAATTGTAAATATCAAACACACACACAAATCATCTTTTTGCACTGCGTATTGATGGGTTGCTGAAGCGCTTGTGCATTAGGTCCCCTTGCGTACAAAGCAACAGGTTGCGCGTGTGTCCATGCATGTGAGATAGAATAAAAGACACGAGTCCACACCTCGAGGATGAGGTCCCCAGGAAGCAGCCCATCGGGGCCTCTGGCAGGACTGTCCTCATCCAGGCTCTCTATGTAAACGCCCCGAAGGTTTCCGCCGCAGAGTGTGACTCCCACCTCCACGCCGGGCCTGCGCACCGTCACAAGCCGCGGCTCAACCGCCTTCCTGCTGCCCTCAGACGGCATTCTAGAAGAGAACAAGCGTCCGGTTAGAGAGATACGGGAGTGTAAGGACGTAGCATGGAGCAACCACCTCTTCAACACCCAACTGGTTATTATGGTGGGGTTGTCTCCCCCCCCCCCCCCTTTTTACTAAGGTTTGTGTCGAAGTTTACCTGATGAAGTTGTGGGGACTGGTATTGGGCGTGGTCTGCTTGGAGGAAGGAGTGAGCGTGCCCTCGTCCTGTTCGCTGAGTGTATCGATGGTGGAGTGATTGTCGGGGGTGGCGGCTCCGCTCCCCTGGGGAGTCGACTGAGTGCTGACTGGCTCCAGACGGGAGCTGCACCGGAAGTCAAAAATAGGAACGTTTTGACTACATCAACACAATGACATTGCAAAAAAATCATTGTGTAACGAGGGCCGATTAAAAACAGTGTTTCGCCACTACACAGTTTGTCCACCAGAGAGCACAGACAGGTTTATTTATCTTATACCGTCCAATGTCTATGTACATATTTTGGTCACAATAAAAAAATAACTACGGCTCAATGCTCAGTGTATGATAACTATTTAAAAAAATATATAATTACTGTAAATATAAATACCGGACTCCATATTCAAAGAGTAATTTGTGCATATTTAAAGATGAACAGCTACATAGTTAATTACATCCTTATACTTGGCACCGTGGCGAACAACTGCTGTTCCAGAGATTTATTTATGTTCATTCAGCAAAAAAAAAGAAAAAAGAAAAAAGCATCCTCTGGCCTCATTACAACAAAAAGGAAAGAGAGAAAAAAGACAAATGCATTTAGAGAACACCTGGCCATTTAAAGCCATATCAATATCCATGTCATTCCTAAACTGAAAACACTTACAGGAAGTGACTCAGGAATCAGCAGAGCAGCACATTTGGGTCTCGCCCCACACTGAACCTCTACAGACAATTCTACAAGAAAGGTCATGTTACCTGGAGCGAGAGTGGTTTCCCAGCTGGTACATGTGTGGGTTGTACTGGGCCATAATGGTGATGGTGTCACACTGCTGGCCGATGATCAGACGAGCTTGCTGCTCCGTCGCGTTCCGCAAGTTGATCCCATTATACTAATAAAAAAAAGATAGAAAAGTGTGATTGGGGGGAGAGATGGGAAAACTAAAAGAAGATATGAACACAGTATGTGCCCGGTTTATTAAAGGGTTTTAGTAGCACTCGGTGGGGAAGAATTGAAAGGGGATTAGTGCGACACTTATTTTCAAAGTCTTACAAAGAGTGCATATTCTTTGTTGTGTAAAGACACCAGGCTTTGTCTTGCATCTGTAGTCTAACTTGCACTTCTGAAATGTTGGTTTTTTTCCACCTCAATCATTCAGAACACATCATGATTATATTGAACAGAGTTACAGATCATCTTGTTGCCACTGAGGTGAACATCTGCCTTCATTTAATCTCTTTGAGCTATTTAACTACTAACAAGGGGGAACAATCATGAATCTTAACAATTTCCAAAATGATTCGTAAAGCATTGTAAAAGCATTTACACTGACACTTTAAAACATGTGAATATGTGAAAACTGTGCAGCGTCCACAAGAACAGTGTGCGTGTCCTCTTGATGTGGCATTGGAACAGAATTTCAGCTTGGTCAGCCATTTATTATGCAGTGAAAACACATATTTGGCAAATGCATGTCCGCAAGTATTAAAATACTGGGAACTGTGACAACGACGCTAACAAATGCAGTCTTGCAGGAAGTGAAGACATATGGAATAAATGTATGGTAGGCAGCAAAATGGCCGAGCTTTCAAAAGCGCGCGCACACACACACACATATTAATGGCGTTCGCACGAGACTGCTCCTGTGTTGTTCTGCTCCTTGACGCGTTCTTGTTTACGCAGTTTGAAGCGGTAACCTTTTCGACATATGGTAACTTGCTCATACCTCCAGTAATTGGTCTCCGTACTCCAAGCCTGCCTGGTGGGCGATGCTACCTCCTGTGACTTTAGAGACAAAGATGCCTCCGTTCTCCCCACTGACGATGGAGATGCCCAGAGGCTCCGCGCCTTTGTGCAGAATGACATTGCGGGGTTCCTCCAAGTATGGCCTGGTAAGAGAAAAGTGTATAAATGAATAGCAGCCACAGAAAAGCAGTTACAGGGTGCCACCCAAGAACAGAACGGGAGGGTGATGGGACGGCACAGTTGGACTGACCAACCTTTTTTTTTTTACAACTCTGGAGATTTAGCTCTAGATATACAAAACAAAAACTCATATCTGGTCCAAATTATAAGAACACTATGAATAAAAAGATTTTGTGATTAAAGAAAGTTTGTTTCATGTTACATTTCCCTCCAGGCCTGTAAATTGATCTCTCCAATCTCTCCCGAGCACCACTTTACGCCTGGTTTACAGACAAAACCAGAAGAGATTTAGACTACAGAGACACTGTGTCAAGTGAAATCCCTTCACATGAAGGAGATTTGCATGAACTCTGTGTGTCTTCGTAACAAGTTGGCTTTGGACAGGGCATACAATTCCATGACGGCAGATAAGAGGGATGGATTAGCAGCCAGAGACGAGGGGTGGTGGGGTGGTGGGGTGGTGGGGGGGGTTGGGAGGTAAAACAGAGTGGTGGTGTACAACAAAGACCATGACCCAGAAGCTCGAGGCTGAATAATAATACCATTACGTAACATAACATAACATAACATACATACTGCGGACTGAAAGGTGACTTGGCTTGAAACATGCATGTTGACCATGTCGTCATCATGGGGCATGGACACTGCATGCAATATCTGAGATTCGAGTGGGTTTTCCGACATGAAGGGAGACAAATGCAGACAAATAAACATAACACTGAACCTTTGAAGTTCAGAGAGTGTGGCTAATCAGGTCTATTTTTGTTGCTTTCCTAAGGCACTAATATTGTGGCATGCAAAGAACTGGAAATCTCTAAATTAAACCGCGCTCTCGTGGAGGGTGAAAAACAACACAATTCTCTTCTTTCTTTTTTTTGTTGCATTATGTATAATGCATGTGGACTGCTCCTCTACATTATCCAGCCAACTGCAGTGAAGCATGTGAACGACGTGAACTTGGGGGGAAAGGGTGGGGTGGGGTGGGGTGGGGGCATTCCCTTGTTTGTAGCACTGTGAGGGAGAACGAACCTGAGGCTCCTGAGAGAGGAGAACCTCGGCCTTGCAGCCAGAGGAATCCTTAGAAAAGATCGGTTACGGTAAAGAGATCTGGAAGTGGAAGGTTGCAGAGAGGCGGGAGGAAGATAAAGAGCAGAATGGAGGACACGTATCACACAGAGGCAGTAACAGTATAAAAGACTGAGAGGTGTCGGCGACAGAAATGTTGGGAGGAAAGAATAGAAACAAATCCCAACATAGGAGGCGAATCACTGATTCTTCTTTGGAAACGGCAAACGGCTTCCATAAAAATGATTAAAAGAGTTTTAATAGGATTTCCATGAGGGACTGCACAGCTCTGGTTAGGATAGACCTGTTGCCTGGCAACGCCTTTTGAAATAGCCTAAGAGGATCCCTAAGGGCAGACGTATTGTACCCGCTTCTGAAGTCATCCTTAGAAAATCCTACTCTCCATCATTCACCCAACAGCTACACCATTCATAGAGACATTTTCTCAGAATCCTAGTCCCATTACAGCGGCCGCACACATAATCATCTGAGTCATATTCCCAACAGGTCGTCGGTGATCGGCAACTTCCAGTTTTCGGCAGCGTCGCACTAGTGCAGACACGTCATCCAACTGGGCAGTTTGTTTCTGGTATACTGCTTCTTCTTTTGTTTTGTTTTTAATGCATCTGTGAGCACCGTCGTACCTGTCTTTCCTGCGCTCCCCTATTGGCAAAGGGCTGACTGAGATCCGAGGTAAAGTGGAAATGGAGCCTTGAGATTGGCTGCTGGCAAACGAGGAAGTCTCCAGATTGAGTGGCGATTGTGGAGGTGTGATGAGGCTGGGACTGCTACACTCAGAGTGCGAGAGGGAGCCTGGAGGAGGGAGGGAGGAGAAGCAGAAAGGGACAGAATAAGGGTGTGTGTGTGTGTATGTCTTGTCTTGAATACATATCCGATCACAATTGTGACTTCAAACCATTTTGTGATACATGGAGACAGTAAACACCTCATAGAACTCGACACACATCCACAAACACTCTTACAAGGATATTGCCACCTGAGATGCCCGTCAGCAGTTTGTTGACTTTGGTTTCTACGTCTGCGTACGAAAGCTTTGATTACTTAAAGAAGCTTGGATTGATTTTACAGTAATGCAAAAAAGATAAAATGCTTCTAACCACCTAGGGAGGAGGTTTGGGTAATCGGATCTTGAATTGCCTGGAGGCTATTTACACCTGGACACATTATCTTTCTGTCTGAACACTATCTGATCAAATGAATGCAGAGGAGATAAAAGGGTCACTGTGACAAACTGCTCACGCTGATGTTTAAAACTGGTGTTTCAGAGACATTTCCACATCCGAGGTTTTTCTTCTGTCTGTGCTGTAAAAAAAACTCAATTTAAAACTTAATAAAAGACAAGTGAAACCAGGCCTGACATAAAAAAAAAAGAAGAACTTATGGCTAGAACTACAGCTGCTGCTGCTGCTGCTGCTGCTGCTGTGCAGTTTTTGAGCAAAAGGGCTTAAGTTAAAAGTGTTTTAATACTCATGTGTCGATTGTGAAGATTTGTTTCCCCACTAGCGAGCGAAGTACCTCTGTCTGACCCCAGCATGGAGCGAGGGTAGCGAGGAGTGGAAGGGATTTTGATCCTCTCCGTGCGGTACTGGACATTATTGGAAGAACCTAGCAGAGGGATGAGATGATACAGGAATGAACGCTGTGACACACAATATCCAAGAAGATAAAGGGCACCGAGTCTGTGACCTTTAAGTGTGTGCGTGCGTGCATGAGTGTCAGACTGACCGAGTCGTGCGCTGGAGGGCAGTGAGTTTGTACCGTGTGAAGCTCTGCTGCTGCGTGACGATGAGGATTCAGAGAAGTCACTCGTGCGCTTCTGCTGGCTCAGGTCCAGGCTCAGACGACCCTGGTGTTGAGGGCTATACAGAAACATTAATAAAAGCCTTTAGTAAACACTCATAATTATGCATACAATTATTTCAACATGCAAAATATTTCACAGTTCAGAGTTAATTAAATTGATGGGCTGAGCAAAATCCCAACCGCACAATATTAAAAAGCAACAGTAGGAAACTCTTTTCCATCCTAACCCAAATCTAATTATGAGACTTTGCCTTCAGGACCAGGCTAATTCAGAAATGTTAGTCATCATAACAGGCCCTGTGAGAAACACTGAGCCGACAATTTAAGAACCCTTGACATAAACCACCCATTTTAAAAACACGGGTCACGGAAATTGCGAGTGTGAAATAGAAGGTAACCTGGTGTGGGTGTGCTGGTGACATATCTGGGAGGCGACAGATGGACAGTTACTGGTGTGAACGCGGTGACTGCGCACTGTGTACACGGGATTCCTCATCACGGCCGTCACAGCGGGGCAAGGAGACAGACCCCTATGGGCTGAATCTGTCAAGGCACAGACACACCATCGTGTTAGAGAGGGAGGCTATGATTATGGGGGGGGGGGGGGGGGGGGGGACAGCATGCAAGCCTGTGTTTATGTAATAGTTTGAGGAACTCACTCGGAGGTAGGCTGCCATTGTAGACTGTAGGGACGAAGCCAACGCTGTGCCTGTGGGAGCGGCTGGGGGAGGAACGCAGCATGTCCCTGGGCTCTGGTGAATGCTCATCGTTAGAGTAGCTCTGTGATGAGTGACAGAAACAAACTGTTATCATTTTCCCTGCAGGGGAACAAAACACCATTACGTCTTGGGAGAAATTCTCTACCCTTTGCTGGAGACAACTTCCATATGAGGAAAATGACAGCATGAACACCCCGCAACAGTAAAAATGAACATTTATCCCCGCTGCGTTCTCCTGTGCGCTTCAGGGCCTGAATAGGTAGCCAGGCATGGTTGTCGGAGCCCCAGGCACTGACTCAGCTCCTGGGTTGGGTACTGTACCAGTGCAGAAGCATCAATCACCCAGACACCCTGGCTAAGAGGCAAGTCCCAGAGGCATAACTCTGACGGGGCTGTAAATTATATTACAAAAATGGATGCTTTGGCCCACTGGGATGATTTGAAACTTTGGTTTGATTGACTCTTTCCAAATGCATCATGTTCTCATCTCTTTATTAGAGACAAACAAAAAAATATTCAGAACCAAGTGCCCCACATAAAGACAGTAGATCCATTTTTGAGGCCCTAAATGGACTTACTTGGAAGGAGGGAAGAGTGATGTTCTGGGGGGTCATCCTACGTCGAAGGGCGGGGGCAGATTTAGGGCGCGGCCTCTTCACTTCTGGCTCCTCCCCTCTGGTTCGGCCGATGTCCTCATCACACGACTTCCTGGAGGTCAGGACCTTGCCGTCCAGGAAATAGTGGTTTCCATTCCTGTCTCTCTCTCGCTCGCTCCTCTCTCCTGCTGCCATGGAGATGGCAGCCTCTCCCTTGCCGTCTGAGGTGATCGTGCAGTCAGAGGCAGAGCTGCTTTGATGTTTGTGTTTGAACTTAAAGGAGTCACTGCGAGTGGGTGGGGTTGGGGGGATTGGAGTAGGGGTGGATGATGAGGAGAAGGACTCTGTCTTGGAAGGTTGCGGGGAGTGGGCCGCTGCAGCAGCTGCAGCGGCTACTGCCGCAATCTGATTGGCTGCCAAGTACTCCATCTTAGAGAAGGAAGGTGTTTCGGGGCGCTTGAAAGTGTCTGGGTCGAAGATGGACTTCCTCTGCTTGGGCGATTTGTAGATGGAGAGCTGGGCTGCTGCTGTGACTGGACTGGTGTTATCTGGTGCCACCGACATACCTCCCACCATCATCTTGGGCCACGTGCCCCCGCTGTGCTTCTTCTCCAGGGTTGTCTCCATTGTGATGCAGTCTGAGGCAGAGACAGGGTCAAAGGGCAGGGAGGAAGGCGCCTTTGTGTAGGGACAGCACTCTTGGAAAGCACTGGGCCCGTAGCGGCCAGTGCCCAAGTCAGAGGCCGGCCGAAGGCTAGTGGCATGGAGGGAACCTGTGGAGTAGGGCTTGCTCATTTCGCAGTACACCTCATCAGATTCACCTCTGATCTTCCTCCGCTCCACAGAGATGCTACTTGTGCTGGTGCTTCCGACATCCGGGCAGAAGATGTCGGTCTGTGTCGAGCTGTTGTGTTTCAGGTTGCGGCTGTTCCGGGAGTGAATCTCAGACAGGTGAATGCGCCCGTTGGATTTCTCCGATGACTCACGCAGACTCTCAAAGATGTTTTGGCCTGATGTGCTGTGAGGGAAGAACTGCGGGGAGGACAGATGAAGGAGTGTTGTGATACACTGGCAAATTCATTTGTCACACACACACACACACACACACACACACACACACACACACACACACACACACACACACACACACACACACACACACACACACACACACACACACACACACACACACACACACACACACACACACACACACACACACACACACACACACACACACACACGGCAGAGGTGAAGTAAAAAAAGTAGCTTGGAAAGAGAGTGTGGCCCACCTTCATGAGAGAGAGGCTAAGAGAGTCCCTGCAGCTCCTCAGCAGAGCCTCACACTCGGTCACAGATTTGTTATCCAGAGCAATGCCATTTATCTGGAGAGTAGAGAAAGACATTGGAAATAAGGACAGGTCCTTTAACACTAAAGTAATCCACGTTAGCCTGTTTGACATTCCTCTGAAGTGTGCGTTTGGCTCATTGACAGCATTATTAATAGTCATAGACGTCTATAAAACACATCCAGGTGACATATCTCCTGAACATGTGATTGCCTGGAGCCTGCGGATGCGTCTCACTGCTGCGGTGAGGTAACCACAAGAAATCTAGGCCAGCACATTTCCATCACAATGGGCTCGACTTTGCTCTTTTTAATATCCCTAACCGCTTAAAAATCTTAAAGAGGGTAATGTATTATGGCTAGAGAGTTATCATGAAATAAGTTCAGGAAAGAACTTTTTTTGCTTTAACCTCAAACAAGTCGGACACGTTTCCTGGAGCATCTGAGCTCACCTCTGAGTCACGGAGTTCAGCTCCTGACTTTCAATTCATTGCAGATTCAGCACTCTTTTTAGGAAGCACAAATTAAGCATTTAATAAGTTATATATAACCTGATACACTCAGGTGGTTAACTTTCAGAAGGGCATGATATGAATACGATACTCTTCCACGATTAGGATCTCTTAACGCATCATATGTACTTACCATTGCTAATTGTAGCCGAGCTATCATCTGGCATATCACTTCCCTGATTACGTCGCGGAAACTGCTACGCTGCTAAACCGCGAGCGGAGATATCCAAGTGCTCCGGGATTAAAAAAAAAACCGTAATGCACAGGTTTCATGCTTACGCTTAAACTAACAGGGGGGAGTTATGCTACTCTCAAGAGACAAGGTCACTTTTCAAAAGATAAGAGATGGAGATGCTAAATTCCATTTCTGTCACTTGCCTTTTCTCTTCCTTTCCCTCAAGTGTGAGTGTATTGCAGCTGTGCGTGCGTGTGAAAATGCAACTCCACCTAACCCTCTAAAGAGCTGCAGGAGACTTTCCTCCTTTTACTTCACACACACACACTCCACCAAATCCCACTTCATCTGGGTTTGGAGTGTGTGTGGTGGAATGGATTCCTGTATTAGAACTCCAGAAGGAACCTGTGTGTGTGTGTGTGTGTGAGCTGTGGTGTGGTTGATGTAAAAAAAAAAAAAAAAAAAGGGAGAGTATAAACAAATATATAGATTTTATTGAAGCTAAGAACGACTCACAGCAATCAGTCTGTCTCCAACTGTGAGAGAGCCTTCCCTTGCTGCTGGACTGCCCTGGACGAGTGCAGTGACAAACACGCCGCTCTCCAGACCAATACCGCTGTCTGAGAGGGAGACAGCACAGAAGCATTAGATTAGATTCAACTTTGTGCAGAGTACAGGTACAAGCCAATGAAATGCAGTTAGTATCTAACCAGAAGTGCAAAAACATGCTATATTATATACAGAATGTGCATTGAGTGGTGCTATAAAATATGTAACATAGTGCAAATGCAGCTTGTATGTGCAAACAGTAATGTATGACCAGCATATACATTTGGTTATATGCACTCTACTATACCTTTGTGTCCCACAAGGTTGATGTGGACAGGAGTGACGAGCCTTCCTCCCAGAGACTTCCTTCTTCGTACCACCATGTTGATCAATCCGCCACCATTGAGGACAGCCTTCACCACCTGCTTCCTGTCCTTATTGGTCAGGTCCATGTCATTAATCTTCAACAACCAGTCATTCACTCTGGAAACACAAGACGACGGATTATGAGGGATCGAACAAACCGTTGGTCCGGAAAATGACACGGGATAGTTTCACGAGGCGGCTCATACCTTAACCTTCCATCTGCGATACTTCCTTTGTCCACCCTTGTAACGAATATTCCACAATCTCCCGGTAAATAGGGATCATTTACCCCCTCGGCGATATCAAACCCAAGTGCCTTCAAATCCATGTCGTCCTGTTAAAAAGGCAACAATACAAATGTTAGGGAATTCATTCGTTTTGACAAACTTGTTATTACGTTGCGTCGGTCATTAGAGCTCCTCTGGCTCTCAGAAGAACTGCCGCGTCACCAGATCACTCTCAGTAATGAGAGCGAGCACTGCGCTTACCCTGTCCTTCTCAAACTCCACCACCTCTGTCTCCCACTCCAGGGAGTCTGTGTCGATGGCTGAGTCGTGAGAGCTGTGGGCCATTAGCTGACAGAACCGGGCCTCCTTCTCCAGCTGGCTCTCCATCTTCTCCCTTAACAGAGCAATACGTGAGCACACAAGAGTCAAAAGGTCAGTCGCATGAGGATGGAGGCGCAGAGACGGCAGAGAGAAGGAATCACACACACACACACACACACACACCGACACACACACACACACACACACATAAAATGACAGTGTGGATGTAGAATTCAGCCTGGATTAAGAAAGTATACTTGTTTTGACCTTATTTATGTGGACTTGGGCAAAAAACTTCTATCTTTCCAAAAATATTTCTCACCCTAGCACCTTCCGTTTTGTGGTTTAGGGAATCAGATTTATATTTACTCCTGAGAAAACTAAAAGTAGATTTCACACAATGCCCAGCTGTCAGTAAGATATATGGCGTCCTACTGAGGAATGCCTTTAGGGTGGCGGTGACATTAAAACCCCAATCTTACATTGAGGATAGAGGAAGAAACTCACTGCACCGAAAAGTAGCTGCATTCTGCATCAATGCTTTGACTCAGAAATGACTGTCATATTCCTTTTAGCCAGCAGGGGGAGCTTTAACATGCAATTTAGAAAGACATTCATATGCAGGGCTATAGGGCCAGTGAGAAACCAAATGTGAATGTGTGTCCTCTAAACACTGACACTTTTCGGGATTACACTTTTAATCCGGGCATGTGGAAATGGCGCCAGACAAACTACTGAGCTCTGTGATGTCTCCAAAGGCAGAGTATCGCAGTTTACGCCCCGCCACACACAGAGTACATCAGCTTATAGAGACTAAGACACACCAAGTTGGCCGAGTAGAGGCAGGCATTGCGGGAGGATTTTTTCCTTGGATTGCTAATAGGAGTCTTTACTATAATTATCATCATCATCATCATCATCATCATCATCATCATCATCATCATCATCATAACTGAGGCTTCATGGTGAAGACTCACTTCAGTTCTTTGAGCTCTCGCAGCGCATCGTTCTTCTGTTTCCTCATATCGTCCAGATTCCGCAGGGCATCGGCCAGATCGCTGACTGCCCGGTCCCTCTCTCGCCGCAGGTTATCACACAGAGTCCTGCGGAAGGAGAGCAGAGAGGTGGCGACACGATGCGAGATAAAAAAGGGTGCAGTGTGTTGGGAGGAGTAGGAATCAGTGAGCCCTTCGGACTTTGTCAGGAGTCTTTAAAAACAACACACAGACTGACCTTATGCTCTCCCTCTCTGCCACTATTTTGTCCCGCTCTTGAAAGGCCCAGTCCCGTCGACATTTGGCCACTTCCGCCTCCTGTGTGGCCTCCTTCAGTTCCTGGGACATGGCTTCATACTGTTTCCTCAGCATCTCGATCTCCTTATTGGCTCGCTCCATGTCCAGGGTGGCAGAGTCTTGTTTCTAAGGACATCGAGTACACGTGAATACGATTATTCGTTAAAAACTAAAGAGATGCATGACGCGTTTCAACATCCAGTCAAAGAGTGTCTGTTTGAAAGTCACACACCTAGGTACACTTTCACACCAAACTGCAGCTCATTTTTAAGGTTAAAAAAAAAGTACATGTGACGGGCAGAATGACTGTTAGGAGCGCCATCTAGTGGGCAGACAGAGGTGTGACAGAAATACGCTTCAGAGTCGGTGCATTGGCATACTGTAATCCACCAGCTGGATGCACTAAGCTCTTCATCATGCGTCCAACCTTTGACTTTTTACGGTCAAAAGGTGCAGTTTGTTACCTGTCTGGCCTGATAGTACTCTCGGAGCAGCTGATCCCTTTGAATGATGGCCTCCGTCCTCTCCTTGCGGGCCACGTCCCTCTCCTCCCGGACCATCTCGATGTCCTTGCAGGCCTGGCTCAGCTCCTTCTGAGCCTCGGCCTTGTCCTTGACCTCGTGGCAGTACTTCTCCAGCAGCTCGTTCCTCTCGCAGATGGCCCTGTCGCGGTCCACCAGTGACGAGTTCAACTCCTGGGGGGGACGGGGACGGGGGGGACAGAGGGGCAAAATGGAATGAGGGCATCTCAACACTGTGAGTCATTAATGCGATGTGAAAATGTTATTTGAGGTCCAATGCGGAGTGATCCAACACTAGTTATGAATCTCTTTCGTCTGTCAACCACTGTTCAAAAATAATCTTAAAAAATAAAAAATAAAAAAATAAAAAAGGAGGCGGTGGAGCTGAACTCTTTGTGCAGCGTCACTGGGAAATGGTCTTTGATTCACTGACTGAAAAGTAGAAGGCTGGCCCAAGTCACGAACAGACGCACTAAAACTTGACAGCTTCATATAAAAATTCCGTCCATCCATCACAGAGGAATTGGTTCACTCAGTAACTGTCAGGGAGACAGTAAGTCTCTTGGGGGAGGCTGTGATTGATGAGTAATGACAAAGAACAGTTTCATTCCAAAAGGCTTTATATCCAATTTTTTAAACTAAATTATTACTTAAAAAAAAAAAAAAGGTATTGAAAATGCTCTGTTAAGATAAGTTATTGATCCTCTCATCCAACTTTTGGCAAGAAAGCGAATAAGTGCACGTTCAAAGTTTGTCATTCAACATATACCGTCCATAAAACAACATCAGATTTGGTGGGTATAAGTTTAGTCATCACTTATTTGTGTATGAGATAGCATTGTTATGTTATCTTTACTGCTTTTTTTTGCAGCTACCATGTTGTGTTTTATGTTATTTTATTGTACAGCACTTTGGTCACTTTGGTCTGCTTTTATAAAAACACTTGATTTAATATCGTGTGTGTTGTTTGTGACGATGTATAAACAACAGCGGTTCATCCTCCATGCTGGCATCAGCTCTAACTGCTGTATAAACTTCGATACACTCTTGAGCCTGATACCTGTCTGAGTGCCTCCAACTCCTCGCTGGCCACCACTCTCTCTGAGGAGGTGTTTTTTAGCCGGGCCTCCGCTGCCTCCAGTTCCGTCTGCAGCTTGTCCAGCTCCTTGATCACCTGGTCCCTCTCACTCATGATGAGACGATACTCGTTGAACACCGAGTCCCTCTCCTCCTTGTACTTCTCGCAGTCTTTGGCTGCCTTCAGCTGCAAGTTCTTGTAGCGCGTCACCTCCGACTGCAGCCGCTCCATCTCCCTCTGCAGCTCCTTGTTCTGCGCTGACGACTTGTTCAGCTCCTGCTGCACTGAATCAAACCTGGGGAGGGCGGAGGAAGATGGCGAGTGTTTCCGTGAACAAGTTTACGAGATGCCAATATAAAATGATGTGCTGGCTGCAGCTTGAGTGTAGCTCATATCAGTGCTTGTTACTGTGTGTGTGTGTGTGTGTGTACAGGTCCTGGGTCATCACATCCTCTGCTGGACTGATTCAAGCAGAATATTTACTGCATATCATGAGTTATATTCCCTCGTGCACGGATTCATCTTCATGCGTTCCGTTCTCTGCACGTGTGCGGGTGATGAATGCCCTTTACCTCCTCATCGACGTGGAGTACTGCTGCTGGTAGTGCATGGCCGAGTCTCGCTGTTTGAGCAGCGCGTCCATCTGCTTCTGCAGCCTCCGGTTCTCCTCCTCGGCCTGCTCCAGGCGGCTCAGGTCCGTGTTATGGTTAGCCACCTTCTCACTGTAGCGCTGGCTCAGGGCGTCGTACTCCTTCTTTACCCCCTCCAGCTTGTCCATAGCTGTGTCATACAGTTTGTTTAACACCTCTGATGAGCCCTTCTCTCTCATTACCTGGTAAAGGACAACAAAAGTCATAGGATATGCGGTTATAAAAACTACCTATATGGCGTCCAAAAGAGTTGATGCCATCAGCTGAAATCGAACTAAGCCCTGGATTTGTTGTGCCCCACCTGAGCAGCAGATGGCATCAATGTGTAGGCAGGATTCTCCTTCTACAGTGCAAATCCTGTGCCAGCTTAAACAAAGGCTTTTTTTTTTTTTTTTGACGTGCAAGTTCATTTGAAGAACTGCGTTTAAAACAGAATGACGGGCCTGTAAAATTAACAGTTTTATGTGCGGAGTGTGTCCTTCAGAATGCATTATTCATTCTCTGCGAGGCTGTTTTCCTCATTACTGCAAGTCTTGCTGATTCCTGACTGCTGTGACCCGAGGGCTTTTATTGACCTTGTCCACGCAGCATATACTGCGTATACACTGATCTTGTAGCCACATAGTTTGGGTCAGCGTGCCCTTTGCCCAAGCCAAAAAGCACTTTTCTTCTGCGCTTGCCCTTTCCAGAAAGTGCTCTATATGCATTTCCGTCTGCTTGGCTGGCCTGTGCTCTTAACAACTGCAGTGTTCCCATGGGTGCTGTGTGAGACTGTACTGCGTAGTAGTCCAATACGGGTCACAGCACCCTCGTGCTGTTTAGAACAAAGTAAGGAAACATTGTTTGATGCACCAAAATTAGGGGGAATCCTCAGCACCGTTACAAATATGTGATGCTGTAGCAAAAAAGGAACAAATATTGTTTGTGAGAAATCAGTTTGAATTTGTATTTTGGCTCTTGCACATCAGTAAATCACCGAAGGCCATTCCTGTCCTTATAACATCTGGGCAGCTACAGCGCACACACCCTCACACGTGTCTGTGCAGGTGTGCGTGTGCGTGTTGTTGTACCTGTTGTTGCTGCAGCAGGAGGTCCGCTAACTCTTGCTGGTCTTGGCTGTGCAGTCGTTTGAGCTCCTCGCAGTTCTGTTTTAGGTGGTTGTGCTCTCGGACAAGTTGGGCGTTGTCCCTCCGGAGAGTCTCCATCTCCTCCTTCAGCTGTGTCTGTTCGCCCAAGACGCGGCTGTGCAGCATGCTGGACGGAGGAAACACGTGTGTACATTGTTCATGCAAATATACAGAAAGCAAGCTTTGATGTTATTCAGTACAAAGGGTGCTTAACAACCCAGCAGGACAATTCTGCAGGTGATATGCAGCAAAGATAAAGTTATTTTAGGGGTAATCTAATTTATGGACTGTATCCAAGAGGGGGAGAGGGGGGGGGCACTATCTGGAGGTTTACCTCTCTATAAATGTATGACCAAAATGCAATCTCCTGCTTTGTATGGGGAGCGTTGGAATATCTTTTAGTTGATTAGTTTGTGATTTCAACCAAAGAGTTTCCTATACACACACACTGTATAAATTGTGAACCTGATTAGCAATTAACATCAACTTAACTTTACAACTTATCTTTTGCTCCTTTCATGTTCAAAAATATTCTAATTAGCAAAACCCTTTGACAGCTAATGCACCCGTACGATCGGTCTATATGCTCCAGAAATTTTGCCGCGGCTTATGAGCGGGTTAGGCTTAATAATTCAATAACATAAATGCTTCCATTTCCAAGCTTATTTTTTGCAGTGCCAATTCCCTCCCAATGGGAAAGGCAGCTGTAGCTTCAAGGGATGTTCTTTCAATTAGGTTAATTGGAACACCATGCCAGTATTTGCTACAATTCCAGTGAAACAATGCAATAAAATGTCATTATTTCTACACTGAAAAGCAGCAGGTGGCAGGTGGCAGAATGCTCATCGCACGCTTTACGACATTTGCACTTCGATAATGAGTCCCGACACACATTCACCACTGCTTTTCTATGGAAATCTAAGCAACTAGATGCATTAGAGATTTAGACATTTGCACAATACAGGTTAATATTTATAAAAGGGTCCTTCGTTAGCAATGAGAAAAGGGAAAATAGGTAGCATGAGGAACACTTACTGGTAGAAGTCGGCCTCTTTTACAGCCTCCTCGCACCTCTTGAGTGTTTTGGTGTGCTGGTTCTGGAGAGACTGCAGGTCTGCCATGGCCCTCATGCACTGACTTTTCAGACGTTCATAGTCATGGCTGGCTTTGGAATTTGGCCTTAAAGGGAGAAAAGCAGCAAGGAATCAACACTCTTTCCAGCAGCCTTGTGCTATATAATGTGGCCAAAAACAGCTCAGACAGGAGGACGTGAAAGACAGACTTCCACCTTGTATGAGAATCCATAAGATTGGAATGAATATTTGGACTGAATGTAAATATATAAAAAAAAAAAAACGTATGCACTGATTTAAGCAAAGCAGCCTTCGTCTGTTGCAGAAG
Source organism: Cottoperca gobio (assembly GCF_900634415.1). Lineage (NCBI taxonomy): Eukaryota > Metazoa > Chordata > Actinopteri > Perciformes > Bovichtidae > Cottoperca > Cottoperca gobio. The sequence goes on along the minus strand of NC_041369.1, from coordinate 14,987,780 downwards.
AAAACATCTGGTAACTAGAGCACATTAAACTTAATTAGGCAGCCAGTGTCAGGGCCCTCTCTCTCGGCAAGGTAGAGTCAACATTATTCCAGACGGCAGAGAATTAGTAGATGAAAACATGGCAGCCAGAAGTAAGGACGCTGACATCACAGTGAATTTAACAATCTACGGAGAGGCGTAAACATTTCCAGTCATAAACTTTGCTGCTCTGACAGCAATTAATCTCAGGTCAGAGTCAATAGTTTGATTTGATGCGATTCATTTAGGCATAAAAAGCGTCTAGAGTCACAGTAGACAGTGTCATAGACTTCAGTAAGTGTTACCAGAAGGATTAAAAAAACAAAACAGTAACAACAACAACTTGGCAGGCAGGCCAGGATTTGCACCTGCAGTCGTCGAAGGTGGTCCCGGGCGATGCCAACGCCAGACGCTTACGGAGCTCGTCCCTCTCCCTGGTCACCTGGCGGAGCTGGAACAAGATGGTGTCCAGGTTGTCGCCGGAAGGCCGGTTGTCGTTGATCGCTGGGGGTGGGGAGGATGCTTCACCGTTAACGGGCGAACCTGCAACAGTGAGCACATTACCAGAGGCTAGGACTGTTGATCAAAAACACACTGGCAATGCATATCAGCTATGGGGGGGGGGGGGGGGGGGGAGAGATTCATGTAAGAATCAAGATTATTTTAAGACTCGTGAAATATCGATTTACAAAAGAACCAGGATATTTCTACTGATGGGCAGTGATCCATAAATCATACACACCAACTGTTTTTGTGTAAAGTTTGTGAGAAATAAAAAGCCTACCAATTATATTACATGTAACAGGCAGCATTTTATATTTCTGAATAACTTGAACTTGTTATTCTTGAAGTCACTGAGAGTTTATAAATACTAAAAACTTTAAGTTAAATGTTTTATATCAAGTTTATCATGAATAAATGTTACATTTGTCTTAGGTTTGCATGTTTACATTTTTGCACCCAGTTGATATAACCTTTTCTCACACACACACACACACACACACACACACACACACACACACACACACACACACACACACACACACACACACACACACACACACACACACACACACACACACACACACACACACACACACACACACACACACACACACACACACACACACACACACACACACACACACACACACACACACACACGGCCTTCTGATCCGTCTCCTGTACCTCGGGTACGTTTGTTTTAACAACACAGAAAGTACCAACGTATCCTTTAATTAAACTTAAGCACTGGTTTTGTGGACAGCCAGGGCATCTGAATAATACCTCCACTCTGAAATACTTTATTTATAGCGTTTGTTTTCAAGGAGACTTCATTTGCTTTAACTCTGGATTTATCTAATCTATTACAAGATCTATTTGTGGCTGAGATTAAAATTCACCTGATTGATTTTAAAAACAGAACAACATTAAAATGAAAAGGGCATTCTCTTCTCCGTGTCCTTGACACTTAGTCAAATAGACAGATTGTGACAGAGTACTATACCTCATTAAAGAGTGATTTTCAGGGTTGTTTCCTTCATTGAACACGGCAGGAAATCTGAGGATTAGGTCACTTTTGGAGGTTTATGTAACACAGCTGAGTCATTTGGACCTTTGTCAAAACTAGGAAAAGGCGAGCAAGGTTTACTTAAGGAAAGAGGAAAACATTGGTCCAATGTGAGACTTAAAAAAAGGAAAAATAAACTTTGTAACCCAGGAGACAAATCAGGAAGTCATCAGGAAGTACGCCAATATCAGCATAAACAGCATTCCCCGTCATGATGCAGCCGTACTGACTTTTCTTTGGCATCGTTATGGTGCGTTTGGCGATAGTATAGAACCCGTCTGGCATGACACACACACACACACAAGATAACAGGCATCTTGGGTCAATATACATACCGACACTACTGAGGGAGCTGCTGCTTTCTGAGTCAGAGGGCATAGTGGAGAGAACGCTGTATGTGGAACCTGCCAAGAGACAAAAGGCCAAGAGATGCATTTAGATATAGAGCACGGATAAATTGATTAGCCAATTTACACGGCAGCCTGAATTAATTGCCTGTACTATGCGGAAAGAAATGAGCATTACACAGTCAACTTCATATTCCCTGCACAGTTGTGTGATAGATTTGGTGCAGGGTTTAAAAACTTGGAATAATAAACTTCCACGCTCCTTATTAGCGGCGCTATATTATCACTCCAGACCGCCGTCGTCATTAAAACCTCCTTTCCCTCACTGTGCACTCTGCCTTGCTTTGATGTATAGTCCCTGTATGTTTCTGCTACACAGGCAGAATGTCACGGCTGAAATGGGATTTTCTCTTTTTATGTCAAGCACATAGAGAGAGAGGGGGGAGAGAGACAGAGAGAAAACGGTTCTCTATCTGAATAGCTGTACACACCGTTAAGCTGGGGGATATTTCACACGGGCTACCACAATCCATAGGAGAGGCTATGCAGATCCCCATTATACTGCAGAGTCCCTGCTCCACAAGGCAACATAAACACGGTTGACAATTTTCCTAAAAAAGACACATGTTCTCGTCTTGTGCTTATTGCAGAAAGCATCATCTATTGTACTGTGCACTAAAAGCTCTATTTTTAACCCACATTTTCCAAGAGGAGTAGATGGGTTTTCGCATAGATTTGAAAATCCCACGCTTTACTTGGTGATTTAGCTGTTGAAATAAGACACTGTTCACCACAATGTACAGTGAATAAGGTCCTCTGGAACCAGCACAGTTTGGAAAAAGCTTCCAGTGATAGAAATTGAAAAGAAAAGAGACAAAAAAAATCTCTTTTAGTGAGTAAAAATAATAAATGGCTTTAAAGAAATATGTATATGCACACAAAATAAATTAAATAAAAAGAATTCAGAACCGTAACTAACAATTATTTTCATTATCACTTTGTCTGCTAAGAAAGTATTTTCTCGATGAAAGCGTTAACTGTTTAGTGTCAAGAATGTCAAGGTGACCTCTTCGAATGTGTTGTTTTGTCTGGACAACCCAATAAATTCATTTTCAGTAATAAAAAATCATTAAAAGTAGATGCTGATTATTCAACCCATCATTTCACCCCCAAAACAAGTGCTGTATACACTGATAAATAGAAGACGCATTTAAAAAACATGCGTAAAGCCGTACAGTGAGGCACATAATACAAATCTAATGGGAGAAATGCACAGCAAACACATGGACAAGGTCTTACTGTGTACAGGGTTTAAGACAGCAGGGGAATGGTAGCTGGCTTTGTCAGCAGTAGGCAATAGATTGACGCCAACTGTTTTAGATTGCCATCTCTGTCCTTGCCTCCCCACTGGGTTTAGCTACAACTCTGGCTCCAGCCCTCAATGTGTGACAAGGCCAAGCCTAATTAACTATGAGCTCTGTGCGACTGAGCCACTCCATCTTAGGCCTCGCAGACAGAGGAGAGGAGAGGGGGGCAAGAGGGGAAGGCATGGAGCAGAGGAGGACAGATGAAAGGAGATAGCCTAACTAAGTCGCAAAAGAGATAAGGAGGAAGGGTGTTTGAGAGACAAAGAGGGAGAGGCTGTGAGAAAAAAAAAAGAGAGAGCGAGATAGGAGGAGCAGGGCGGAAAGGCTTTTAATCTGTTCTGACATTCCCTGATGCTCAACACTTTACACTGCGAAGAGCTCGCAGCACACAGCTTTGATTTCATATTGTTCCATCAGACACGATGAGAAGCACTCTGGGGCTGCACGGTGTTAGTCCTCCACAATCAACACAGCTATTCAAAAGGCTCATGCTCATTTCCATGGCTGCATTTGAAAAGCAACAACTGACTCCTTGAGCCCAGCATCCGACTGACGAGGTCTCATAGTAAAAAGACGTGAGCCACTGAGAGGCATTATGCCATCTCAGCTGAAGGATTAAGTCTTTTTTTTTTTTTTTATTCTACACAGACTCAGTAAAGCTCTATGCCAGAATAAGCTGTAAAAATGTCGCTCATTTTGCGATTTGGAAAACCAAAACACTCGGATGAATTAAAAACCCCAGTAATCTCACACGGAGGGCACTCGCCAATCAACGGACAGCTATAACTCCCGCGAACAGGGCAACTCTGGGACAATTCTCAGTATCTCACAATCTGATTTGGCTGCGATGACACATGTGCACAATCACGGGCTGATTAGTTAACCCCGTAAACAAAACAACGAATGCAGTATGGATTTGCATGTCGGACACAAGCCAGCTATCTGGCGGTCGATAGGTCAGCAGCATTAGCTTTTTCCCCAAACAGGCTTTTAATCATCGATAGCAATTAGCACCAGCCACAGTCAGTGAGGCTGATCATGTGTAAACCGGTTCACCGCATCAATAAAGCAGGCATCTATTAGCGTTGCATAGATCTGATGATCTACAGCGGGAGAATCCACTCGTCACAGGACAGATCAGACCTGAGAAATTGTACCTGCACGTAAGGGCTGCAAGGCATGAGCAAAATATATAGATATATAGATACATTCTGAAAAATGTCATTAGGAGCCATTAGATATGCATGTAGTATTGTGGAGCGAGTAGCAGATACTGACTTCCATCAGGAGATACTCTAAGAAGAAAGGTGAGAAATATTCCAGCGGAGGACCTGAGGCAACCGTAACAAAGGCCTGTCGCTGTGATCTAAATAGGTCAGGGGAGTACTCGCCCTACCTAAGGGGTTCCACGTCCCCCACTCGCCCCTCTGCTTTCCCTCCCAATCATGCAATGTGCTCAGCAACCAACAGTTGCTTTAGACAACCAGATTATGTTCTCCGGCACATAAAGCAAGATGACACACGTTGCCATGGTGAAACTGGATGAGAGGAATAGTAAATTCTGCAGCGTGCAGAAAAAAAAAAAGAAAGAAGAAGAGTATGAGAGTTGGAGAGGCTGGTGGAGGAGAGCCTTATCAAAGAAGGATGCAAAGTCTGGCTTCCACTGTCGGGTGAGACTAAATTATTCATCAGTTCCAGAAAATTCTCTTATCTGACAATGAGAGCGTCCCCCAAAACATAAAACACGTATGATTACCATCTTCAAACTCCCTTTATCGGAACATGTTGACAAGCCTTGAGACTATGGATTGGAAGCAGCCAAGGCGTCTGTTCCGTTCTCAAGAATATGAAAAGACCCAACATTTCCAGGGCCTCTTGGTGAAAGAGCAGCAATAGCGTTCCAAAAATAATACTGTGTACTATTCTTTATTAGCCGCTGTCAGATCTTCTTACCGTCAGTGAGCAGCAGTGATTTAAATAAATAAATAAATAAGGAGGCGAGCAGAGCCTAAATAGCGTTTGTGGTCTTCCTCCTTTTGTGTCCTCAGCCCCTCAGCTATTAAACTACAGAAGCGCAAATAATAGCAACACTAATAATACGGTTGAAAACCACCCACTCATATTACAGTGTGCTCAAGTGAGGCTGGGGGGGGGGAGGATGTGTCAGCATTAAGCCAGAGAGCAGAAAGCATCTCTTTTACCCCGGTGTTTCAGACCTCTAACCCACATCCCACCTACTCTTGTCTCAATACCTTTAACTCAGGATGTTCACAAACTGGAGAGGTGAGAGTGGAGAGGTGGCAGAGAGTGTGTTGGGGAGAGAGAAATAATGTTATGCAACAAACAAAAAGGTCCCCAGCTGGAATAGAACCAGGGAGAGTAGACGGCAATTGTAGAGGAGGAAGAACATTTCTGATTATTTATTCAAGTGAAAGTAGCGACACCACAAAAATACGTCGTTAAAAGTAAAAAGTAAAAATTAAATTTATTCAAAATTCTACTTAAGTAAAATTACTACTGGCAACATAATGCATTTGAAGCCTATTTTTAGACTAATATTATTATTCTAGCATTAACATATAAGCAGCACTTCGGTGGAGCCGATGTTAACCGGTCCATATGCAGTCAGAATATGACACATTGTTATAGATGAAACTACTCATCAACTCATGTAGAATTATAATCTGGAAAGAAACTATATCTTAAATTAATGCATCTGCAAATCTGCAAAGACACACAACATAAATGTCCTTGTCCAATTCTCTCCCTGTAATCTGGGACCATGTAGTGGGTTCAAATTCTAGGGGAGGCAAATGACACCACAGAACAAGGTTCTAGGCAACGCGCCAGTGAAGCCTTGCTGCCGGGGTAAAAGGATTGATCATCTAAATTAAGGAGTCTAAACTACGCATAAACATGAAGACATCTAACATGATGACTCCATGAGGCAGGATTACTCCACTGCACGCACATCGCCTGACTCACAGCTCCATGTTCTTCTAGGCCTGTGGTCAAACCCACCCACCTTACTCACTCATAGGTCCAAGTCGAAGAGCCGTTATACTGTTGATTGAAATGCAAGATGCAGCTGTGGCATGAGGTAAAAACAAAATCAAAAAAACAAGGATGTGGAGATCAAGACCTTAAATCTGATCAAGACCCGTCAGAACTGCTGATCAACACCAAAGTCCAAAAAAAAAAAGCACCAGAGTGCAATCCGGACTGGCGTATTATCAGCACACCATAATGGGCTTTATCTTTGCAAAGAGCCCTACCTCAGCATAAATGAGACATCATTTTGTTTTTGAACAGCTTGCCTGTGCCAAGGGTTGGGTCACAAACAAAAAAAAAAAAAAGGTGAAAGATGTCTGCAACACGTCCTCCAATGCTCTGCTACTTACTGTAGCTGTACAAATATAAAAGCCAAAAGCCTATCTGTGTGGAATAAACCCACTGCTGGAATTTGGGCAATCTTTGTGACATTCCTTTCATGTTTAATCACAGAGGAGGCCATGTTGATTCAGACAGCGTTTTTATGGTGTGTTGAGATAATTCAGTGATTAAACTGCACTATCATTTTGTAAAAGGTCACCAATAGAAGGGAATCTAGTGTAGAGGAAAAGTGCACATAATCAGTAGTCAGAGCTAAAACTGCAGATGTCACATATATGCCTTTTCTATTGTATACAACAATTTACGGGCAACAAAAAATGTGTTGCACTGTAGTCCCATTTAGCCCACTGTGTGAAGCACATGATGTGGAAGCTTGGTGATATATCTGAATGATTCAAGCTCTTCCGTGCAAGTAAATAATTGCATGTGTATAATGAGGTATCTGCACCATCAGGTGAATCACAGGAAACAATCATCAAAAGGTTCTATTCCGTCTCATTTGGGATTCGGCTCCTACTCACACGATATCAAAAGTACGTGCCCTGATTGTCCTAAATGTTCAAATTTGACCCGGCATCATGGTGCCAGAGATTTGGAGGACAAATGACTGCAGGTGTGGACAGGACAGAAGAAGTAGAGAATTAAACAGATGGAGAGACAAGGCAAACAGAGAGTGGTAGAGCAAGCTAGGACACCATGATGGGAGGAGAGGAGAGGAGAGGGGAAATGAGGAGAGGAGAGGAAAGTAAGAAGAGAGAGGAGAGGAAAGGAAGAGTAGAGGAAAGGAAGAGGAGGAGAAGAAAGGAAAGGAAGAGGAGGAGAAGAAATGAAAGGGAGAGGAGAGGAGAGGAAAGCAAGAGGAGGAGAAGAAAGGAAAGGAAGGAGAAGAAAGGAAAGGGAGAGGAGGAGAGGAGAGGAGAGAGAGGAAGAGGAGAGCAAAGCAAGAGGAGAGGAAAGGAAGAGGAGGAGAAGAAAGGAAAGGGAGAGGAGGAGAGGAGAGGAAGGGGAGAGCAAAGCAAGAGGAGAGGAAATGAAGAGGAGGAGAAGAAAGGAAAGGAAGAGGAGGAGAGGAGAGGAAGAGGAGAGCAAAGCAAGAGGAGAGGAAAGGAAGAGGAGGAGAAGAAAGGAAAGGAAGAGAAGGAGAGGAGAGGAGAGCTAGACAGAAAAGAAAGCA